>NT_166531.1:1965704-1983109 GCF_000002855.4 Aspergillus niger
CCACGCCCTCGCTAGGCATCCATCATATCTAGACTATCATGGGAAATGAACTCCGTCCGAGCGTTATGCCATCATTCGAAGTCCTCACTTAGTCTATAGCCAGGAGCTAAGAATTATCTACCAGAGCACTAACAATTTGAGCTAACTCACAAGCGCAGCGCGAAGCGGGGAGGCGCCACCTATCCCACCCATCCATTCATTCATCCATTTTCCTAAAGTACCTACTATCTATAGTCGGCTTAAACTGAGGTTGCAGCCGCATCGCTTTGTTAGTGAGCTCCGGTGGCCACTATGGTGCGATGGCAATTTTACGCTCTCGTCCGAAGTGCTGCTACACTTAATGGCCGAACTCTGATTCGTCTAGATTCGGTTCTTGGACCAACGAAAGAACACCGAACTCACTCCCCACTATACAGCCTACGGGCACGAGTCACTAATGAAAATCTGAACTGTCTGCCGTGCTCGAGCACGATGGAGCCTGGCACGAGACGTACTATAATGCGTTAGTCTAGCTATGTATATACAGCACACTACGATACGGCCTTCAAGATGGTGCCACACTATATACTAGGCAGTCACTGGGGCAGCATCGGTTTCTTGCCCCGAGATTGTATCCTTGGGGGCTGCCTGCTGCGGAGCCTCCGCGCCGTCGGTCACCGATATCGACCTGTTAGCTTCCTCTTGGTCCTTTGGCGCATCTAGGAATCCGTTTTCTCCGAGCCATGCAATTGCTTCCATGACTTTTCGGTCTTCTTCTCCCTTTTGGCGGTCCAGAAGCTGGCGGTTGCACATGTTAGTCACGTTCTCAGCAGCATGCGTTTGGGGAGTGCTGGACTCACCGCTTGTAGAAGCCCCTTTCGCCCCTTAGACTCCGTTGGCTTCGCTTTCTTCCCTCGCTCAGGTGTCTCGTGCGAAAATCGGCATTTATCTCCGTTCCTGCAGCGACCGGTTCGAGCAAAGTGATGGCATGGTTTTTTCTTGTTCTCGCGAGGGGGTGGCGGTACCCGCTCGGGTCCTTCTCGTCGAGAGGTCGCCTCCTCCGGCGCAGAGTCCGAGTCACTGTCGGATTCATCCGAGGAGGAATCTGACCCACTCGACGACGTCCAATCGCTGCTATCGGAGTCATCTTGAGACGAAATGTTGACCTCGTCCCCAGCCTCTTCGGGCTTCCCGGCGTCTATATTGACATCTGTTGCAGACGTCGTATGGCCGTTGGCGACTCCTGATTCCTCGGCCGCAGCAGGCCCGGGTTTGACAGATTTGTCTTCCGAACCTGCATCTGCCTTGGTCCCGGTTGCAGAAGCCGGTTGGGTTTGTCCAGTGGCCAAAGTTTCGTCTATGTTGGCATCGGCCGAACCTTTTTGCAATGCCTCAGCCCTCATTAGAGCCCTTTCAGCATCAGCCTCGGCTTTGGCCACTCGCTTCTCTTCTTTCATGAGCTTCCGCCGTAGTCTGTCCGCCTTCTCCTTGGCCTTTGCCGCAGCATCCATGGGGTCGACCGGTTGGTCATTAGGCTGCTTGTCGTTTGCTTTCTTATTTCGACCGTCCTTCTGCGCTCGTTTGGACTCTTGCTTTCGCTGATCCTTCTGCCGCTGTACTTCCTGGCGTGCTTTCTTCGCCTCTTCCATGGCCTTTTTCTTCTCTTCCACTTTCGCCTGCGTCGGATACCGCTTTCGCCGTTCCTCGATCCAGGCAGCAATTTCCTCTGGCGACTGCAGTGTGGAAGTCTTCCCGCGATATGTGACCTTGAGAGCTGTGGTGTTGGCAGCTGCTCCGGCTAACCTCGCTTCTTCATCGACATCGTCTTCCTCCTCGCTCGACTCATGCTCTTCGGTTCTCGGGGTCAGTCCAAGCTGATTGTGCTTTCTCTTCTTCTTCTTTGGCTTCCTTGTGGCATCAGCGGGTGGCGGGGGTTTGACAGGGAGTGGGTTTCCAAAGCTTGGAACCGGAGGCGGTGCGGGAACTCGCGGTGCGACAGACTGGGGTTTTCCAAAGGCTGCATTATGATCGCGTTTGTTGGCATAGTGCGTTGTTCTATCCCCGTTGTGTGACTGAGCGTTATGACCATTGAAGCGTCCGCCGCGCTGAGTTCCGGCGAAAGAGCCTGTCGGTCCCGTATGCTCAAACCCCCAGCGCATAGGTGGGGCAACCATGGGCGTCTGAACTGGCTGGTTGACCGGCTGCTGGGTAGGCATGGCCGAAGGATACATAGACCCAGGTTGAGCGGTAGGCGGAGTATAAGTTCCCCCATAGTTAGGCTGGCCTTGGTAAGGCGGCACCCGGGCTGCGGTTTGCGTAAAAGGCTGCGAAGGAGGGAAGGAGGAGGCATTCGGGGCCCGTTGAAAGTTTTGCGATGGCGAAGGAGTAGCTTGGGTTGCTGGGTTTGGGTGCGAGGCATACCCAGAGTAGTTCATCTGAGCGTAGCCAGTCGACGGTGTAGCGGTAGGGTACGCGCGGTTATCTGGTGTCATGAAGTGACCTCCACGGGCACCTCCTCGGTTTCCATAACCCCTCCCACGTCCTCTGAAATGGCCACCCTGAGCATGACCACCTCGTTGGCCGTAATAGCCCTGACCGCCATATTGAGGAGGGTAGTTGGCATTATGGTGACGGTATTGTTGCTGCTGCGGCTGCGGTTGTTGCGGTTGTTGTTGCTGGGAGGGAGGAGGAGGAGGGGGAGGAGGAAAAGAGAACCCCTGGGAGTTCATGGCGAGAAGATCTCAGACGACCTTCAAAGAGAGACAGCATGCACGCCATCCTCCCGACATCGCGAAGGCTTGACGAGGGCGCAACTCAATAAATGGCGGCCGGAGATTCAGTGACAGAGCCTCTTTGGTTGTTCCGTTCCGAGCAGAATCAGGAATCGCGTGCCGCTCACGTGGGGCCAACCTCACTCTCCAGGCAAAAATTTCGTGGCAGATCCGCTGTCTGCCATTGGCTGGAAGCAGGGGGTTCTCGCATTGAGCTTCTGCTGCTAAAAGTGATTTCCAATATAATAATTGTAAAATGGTCGCCGGATGGGGAACAATTGGACTGGCCATTTAATATGGGATTGAGTCCCGACCGCTTGAATACTTCCATCCGACTGCTTGTATTGGAATAGAAAGAAAAGAACAGAAAGATCTATTTCCGTTCTCCGATATTTTTTCCCTTCATCCCCGCCGACCGTTTGAGCGCTACGTCAAGCGACTCAATTCATCATGTTCATTCTTGTTAGTGATCGACTACTACTACTCTCGCTTCTATAAGCACCCAGTGCATACCGATAGTGGAGTATGAGCTGACCTGTATCTCACAGACTACGGTCTCCGATCTTATCCAGATCTCCCCGGAGGATTTCTCCAAATATAGCGCGGTGGCTCTCGAGGATAACATCAACGAGAAGTATGCCAACAAAGTATGTACTAGCGCGTGAAGTTCCTTTCGTCATGTACTTTAAGCTCAGCACGGTCTGAGAGCGATGCTTGTGAGCAAACATTGTTGACTCTGTTGTGCATAGGTTATTCAAAAGATCGGCCTATGTATTGGTTTCTATGACCTGCTAGAGTCTTCAGATGGTTTGATCGGCCACGGCACTGGACTTGTCAATGTAAATGGTATGTTCTGTCTTCTATCTACTCTGATCTTACGGTGTAGCAGAGAGACTGACCCTATAACAGTCAAATTCCGTCTGATTGTCTTCCGCCCGTTCAAGGGCGAGATCATGCTTGGGAAGATCTCGAGTGCGACAGAACATGGCATTAAGGGTGAGTACTCCGTACATGCCATGTATATGCTTGATGCATGATGTTGACAACTCCCTAGTTGCCGTGGAATTCTTCAACGATATCCTCGTGCCCCCTGATCTACTCCTGGATGGCGCCAGATTGTGAGTGTACCACCTATTCCAACTCTGCGATTTCTCAGCTTACTGACAAATACCAGTGACTACGCGGATCAAGTCTGGATCTGGGAGAACGAAGATGGCTCCACTTTCTACTTTGATGTTGGTGAAGTTGTTCGATTCCGCGTTGAGATGGAAGAATGGCACGACCAAATCCCCAATGCACCGGATCTAGGAGATGCCGCCGCGATCGAGCGGAAACCTCCATATTCGATTATTGTGAGTGACTTGCCTTACTCCAAGTATATGATTCTACCTATGTTGAAGACAGTCTAACATGTTATGGTATAGGGATCGATGCAAATGGCAGGGTTGGGTCCGATCTCATGGTGGTGATTGATGGCTTGCATTGTTTTGGGGAGGAATACGAAGAGCTTTCCGTGGATAGGATTGCATTGTACACTACATACAGTGGGTTTCAAAAGAAAAGTAAAGAGGGGACTTGGATATACCACGTTGGGATATGGATGTTTGCAGACGGCGATTATCGCTCCCATCGATAGACGAATAATGACATGATCTTGGCTTTCAAACTGCCTTGAAATTCTATCAGGTTGGCGCAATAGTGATTACTGATGTCGAAATGAAGGGATGGTATGAGCCCATCCCCAGGAACCATGGATCATTACTCCCCTTGCAGGACCAGCGACCGTGCATCCATGCCGATTGGGCTAGAATTGGGGGAAGGGAGTGAAACCGTTGCAGAGTCTAGATAAATCAAGGCGTAAGTAGATAGAGATAGGGAGTGCAAATGACACCTAACAACGCAAAGCAGACACATACACTAGAGGTGGAACTAAGGCTGTCAACACGGAAGGGCGTCGGCGCAGCGACGGTTAAAGGCGGCGATAAACTCGCGGGTGGGGAAAAAAAAGACAGTGAAGAATCATTCTGGAACTCGGCGCGGGTCCTTCTCGACCACTTCGTCCTATAGTTCTCCAGCATCTGGTCTGCGCAACGTAAAAGAAACCCGGCATCAGCCAGAAATTTTCAAAGCACTTGCCCCCTCTCTGTGCGCTCGTCTCAGTTCATTCCTCAGTGATTTCGTCTCACCGATCCTTTTTTTCTCTCGTTTCCTTGGCCATTACAAATCGCAACCCTAGAAACCTTGAGTTTGGCTTATATTAGACCGCATTGCGTCTTGCAGGGGCCCTGTGATTTCATCACCCACCTCTTGTCTTTTAGCATTCAACTGCTCTACAAGACTGCGCGCGCGCATTAGACCACAGCGACTTGTTCTGATTATTTTCCTCGCTTTGACTTTTCTTTATTTCTTATTCCCCATTTCGCATCTATCTATTATTTTATTTTAAACTTTTCCCCCCTCCCTTCCTCGTCACAATGGTTGCTCTCCCCACTCAGAACGGAGCGTCGACCCCTCAGGATCGCCGCTTCGGAACTTTGGCCGTCCACGCCGGTGCTCCTCATGATCCTACCACCGGCGCTGTCATTGCTCCTGTGAGTTCGCACTCTTCTCCGGACACTGCCTTCACTTCTACTGTACACGCGCTAATCAGCTGGTGATAGATCTCCCTCTCCACCACCTTTGCGCAAACCAGCGTCGGCAACCCCGTCGGTCTCTACGAATACACCCGCAGCTCGAACCCCAACCGGTTAGTGGGATTGGAATCGCCATAGTTGAAAATACATTATATGGGTTATTGACTTGCTGGAATCCAGTGACAACTTCGAGCAGGCCATTGCCGCTCTTGAACACGCCAAATATGCCCTTGCCTTCTCCTCTGGCTCCGCAACCACCGCCGTCATCCTTCAGTCTCTCGCCGCGGGCTCTCACATCGTCTCCGTCTCCGATGTCTATGGTGGAACCCACCGGTACTTCACCAAGGTTGCCTCCGCCCATGGTGTCCAGGTGACTTTCTCGCCTTGCATCGAACTCGACGTCGAGGAGCTCATCCGCCCCAACGAGACCAAGCTGGTCTGGATCGAAACCCCCTCCAACCCCACCCTCGGCCTGGTCGATATCGAGAAGATCGCTGCCGTGGCCCACAAGTACGGTATCCTGGTTGTCGTCGATAACACCTTCCTGAGCCCCTACGTTCAGAACCCTCTGGACCACGGTGCCGATATCGTCGTCCACTCCGTCACTAAGTACATCAACGGTCACTCTGTAAGCTCGGCTCTTACATCTTTCTATCCTGGCAACGGAAGTCTTGCTAATAAGAATAATCTCAGGATGTCCTGATGGGTGTTGCCGCCTTCAACTCCGACAGCCTGCAGGAGCGCCTTTCTTTCCTCCAGAACGCCATCGGCGCCGTCCCCTCCCCCTTCGACTGCTGGCTCGCCCACCGTGGTCTTAAGACCCTCCACCTGCGTGCGCGCGAGGCCACCACCAACGCCACCGCCGTTGCCAAGGCCCTCGAGGCTTCCCCCAACGTCATCGCCGTCAACTACCCCGGCATTGACTCTCACCCCAACCGCGCCATTGCCGTCAAGCAGCACCGCAACGGCATGGGCGGTGGTATGCTGAGCTTCCGTATCAAGGGCGGTCAGGAAGCCGCTCACCTCTTCTGCAAGTACACTAAGATCTTCACTCTGGCTGAGAGTCTGGGTGGTGTCGAGTCTCTCTGCGAGGTGCCTTCCAGCATGACCCACGCCGGTATCCCCAAGGACCAGCGCGAGGCTGCTGGTGTCTTCGATGACCTTGTCCGTATGTCCTGCGGTGTTGAGGATTCCGAGGACCTCTTGGCCGACGCCCTTCAGGCTCTTGAGAAGGCTGTGGCTGCGACTCAGGTCGAGAATGGATCTGCTTAGATGATATGTGATGTTTCCCTTTGTTCGTTACGTTGTCTGCGTGTTTGGGACGATACATAGAGCGTTTCTACGATATATATAAATGTGAGACGATAGAGGGTCCTGCGTAGCATTCTCGCGGGCCCAATCATGACACCAGATATATACCTTCTGAAAGCCAAGTAATTTAGTAGTACTAGTATTTGTACAAGGACTTTCTCAGTCTACTATAAAGTATCATTGGAAATAAAGGTACTATTCAATCTAAGACCAACTCTATACTCTATGTATAGGACCGGTTTCAGCGCCGGATCACAATGCTTAGTCATCATTGACAACGAAAATGCAAAATTTGGACGAATGAAGCGACAAGGGAAAAGAACCAGGCATTGGCAATTTAATATACATCAGACCTTGTCTAGACAGGAGATATCAGAAATAGTGTCTTCTGAGGTTGACTGACTGTCTTGGCCCTTTTCTCAGAACAATACTGGGCTCAGACTATTCAATTCTTCATCTGAAGTAGATCATAGGATACCCCACCTCGTTGCTGGACATCCATCTTCTACTTCTCCAAATTTGGGAATCCGCTGTGCATACAGCATATAAAACTATAGCCGAAGAAGCTCTCTATTTTATCTTGTCTAGTTGTGGGTAACTGCGCCTAAAAAACCCCCAATACAACATGACATCCACATTCAGCTTCGGCTTTGCGGGGGACGATATCGATATCGATGATACGGAGATGAATGAGATTGACGAGACGAACAATGACCAGAATGCTGGTGCGGGATCTACACTTCCGGAGCTGATTCCAGCTAAGAAACATGATGTGGCTGAGTGGGTGAGTAACTTTCATACACTCTTCTGGTATTTTATCATTTGATATATCACTTATTCTACCCTACCCTATGTTACATCAAGTATCAACTACTGACAATTCCATAGATCCCAACTCTCCCCTCTCAAATCTCATTCAACAAACTCAGACTCCCCATCAACACGGCCGCTGCAACCAAGCACCTCACCCTCGCTCGTCGGGACATCTTCGATATCCGCGCCCAACTCATGGCGGAAGATACGCCCGACGAGAACAACGAGGAGCTGATTGCCGGTCTGGAGAAAGGCGACATTAAGCCCAATTTCTATGAAGGCGGGTTCAAGACCTGGGAATGTGCAGTTGATTTAGCCAAGGTGCTTGTTGATGCTGATGAGCTGGGTGTGTCGACGTCTGCTGGTGATAGGCATATTATTGAGGTATGTAGCCCTACCTACCATGAATAACATCCAGTGTATTTCGATACTGATAAGGATGCCCAGCTCGGCGCCGGCACCGCCATCCCATCACTATCTCTCTTCGCACAGCTCCTCTCGAACCCAGCAACCACAGCACAGGGAAAGAAAACTCACTTCACATTCGCAGACTACAACTCTGCCGTCCTCCGCCTCGTTACTTTCCCTAACCTCCTCTTAACATGGCTTCACTACACACAATCTTCTTCCTCCCCCTCCGAAGGAGAGTCAGAAGAAGATGAACTCCTCGACATAACCCCCACCCTCATCCAATCCTTTCAAGAAGACCTCTCTGCCCGCGGCATCACCATCTCCTTTATCTCCGGTGCCTGGTCACCTGCTTTCGTGGACTTAGTCTTCTCCCAGCAAGAATCTCACTCCCAAACACTCGTCCTCGCCTCTGAGACCATCTACTCGCCTGCTTCGCTGGGGGCGTTCTCCGAGACGTTAGTTGCGTTGTTGCGTCGTGCTGCTGCTACTCCGGGACAGCAGAGCGGGGCGCTGGTCGCGGCGAAGAAGGTCTATTTTGGGGTTGGAGGGGGTGTGGATGAGTTTTTGGCGGTTTTGGGTGGCGTTGCTGGTGCTCAGGGCGTCAAGGTGGACGTGCAGGAGAGGTTGGATGTTAAGTCGGAGGGGGTGGGGAGGGTGGTGTTGGGGGTTAGATGTGCTTGATGATACTACTACTTATATACTTAGGAGCATGGTTAGTAGTATATATATATGAATTATGGTGGTTGCGGGAGCTTATATAAAGATGTGATTTTATTGGTTCTGCTGTTCATATTGGGCATTAGGACTAGTATCGGCTATGGGGCCAATCTGATCGACAGGGACCTACAGAGTACTGTATGTAACTGTGGCTTGCGGTCACAGCTGGATATGCCTATTAGAAAACTTATGCTGAGGACAACCGCATCTGCGGACAATAGATAACGGAAAATAAAAATAAAGAAAAGATCTTGAACACTGCCCGGTATATGTACAACAAGCCCTGCTTCCTATGTCTATTACCGACATATTCATAACACAGAAAAAAACAACAGAATCACATTTTGCTTAGTTCAATATGCTCGCCTACTCATAAAGAGACACGACCTTGCCGTCCTGCATCCGGGCCACACGGGCGGTCTCCATCTCCTGGTTCTGACGCTGGTAGTGAGCGACAACATGGCTCAGATCGGCGCTCTGGCCGGGGGCGACGTTGTAAGGAGCGACGGCGCTGAAGCTGACTCTATACCAAGGAAGAAAATGTCCAATTAGCATACACACAGACCATGCACCATAACCGAGAAGAGGGTATGTTGACGTACTCAGGCTGCTTCAATTCAATGAATTCGCGAGGTCCCTGACTCGCGAACAAGTGACGGTCATGAGCGACCTTCTCCATGGCGGCCGTGTGGATGGCGTTTCTCTGCTCGAAGATCTTCTCATCCGGAGTCCACTTGTGGATGAGGTTGGTGATCCATGATGGGGAGTCGGACTTGTCGTTCGACTTGGACACCTGGTACAGAACGAAGGCGGACGCGAAGGTGCCGAAGGTGACGTAGAAACTGCGCTATATGGGTGCGTAAAATCAAGATGTTAGCTTTGAAAGCCTTGCCTATTCGTTCATGCAGGAACCAATGCCACAATGGTATAATAGGAGTATATGTCGGCGAGGGTAGGGAGGGTTCGTTTGCGTTCCCATTGGAGGAGGGGAGAACGTACGCCGAAGCTCTCGTTCACAGGCTCGGCATGGTGAGCTGCGTGCGAGTCGAATCGCCGGGGCTGCTGGTTCCGCAGAAGGAGCCGCGCCGAAGCCACCGATCGCCTAGCGAAGAACATGGTGTGGAGGTAGACAATTGGCAGCGGCGGATCGAGTTATGATGTCGTCGTCGCCGGGGGGGTTTTGGAGAGGTTGAAAGCGCAGAAAGGCGGTTCGAGGCGGAGCGCACGTGATTGGAAAGCTGGATTGGGTTTGGGCTGATTGGTCCAGTCCGGTGACTGTGAGTCACATGACTGGAGCCATTTTGGGACTAGTGTAGTATAAGACAGTTATAGCCAGAACTGGTTAGCTCAGTTGGGACAACAGTAAGGCTGCCATGACTAAATCGGTCTGTCAACTGTCATGTGGATTGGTCAGTGAAGAAGTAAATCTTCCTGCCCCAGACGTCTTGCGGTGCAAACACATCCTTCCTTCCCCCCCTCCTCTGTCGGCCTAAACTCCCTGCATGTCGGTCAAATATGATATGATGACCGTCAGACCCTCCCGATCTTCGCCTTACCTGCAGCAACATCCTAGAGGGATCATGGAATCAATCCTCCTTTTCGCCTTGAACGGGGGTTGGGACATTTCCATCCAGTGAAGTGTGAGCGGGTCGCTGTGTTGGCTCGTCAGTCATGGTGTTCCTACACCGCACACCCTGGGTGGTCCCGATGCATGGCTAACTGCCTCACTTCAACATGGCGCTCCCCACTGCTTGCGATTAGCGCGGCAGCAATTGGGTTTCAGGTTCTGCCAATTCATGTGGGCTCCTAAACGTTTGGATATCAACAGCGACATGTCATCGATCGTTGGTTAGCGTTGTCCACTCCCCGCCCACTCGACTTGCCCCCCCCTCATCTCTCTCTTTCTTTCCCCTCGGCGGTGTTTGAAGTGTGAGAGAGAGCTCGGACTCTTGGACTCTCGAAATAGCATGCTCTAGGACGCTTGCTCCGCTGCTCGTCTTCTGATTCACCCTGCCACCCCCAAATGATCGAGTCGTTGATGCCCAATGCTGGTGACACCGCCTGCTGATTGGATCCGCTTCGAGTCCGGACTCGAACGCCTCGGTCCACTCCGATGACTCCCTTCTTGCACCCAAGTGTGTTTCTCTTGCCTTTCTCGCCTAGTCGGACTCCTACAGTCTATGACTCCCTGGTAGAATGGGTATCAATTGCCCTCTAAGGTTCGGTCCGCCGTCGCGCCTCGCCCAGCCCCCCTGAGGCTGGCCGGAGCCCTTTGTACCATGCATTTTTTTCTTGTTTGGGCGTGACTGGGAACCGGTTATTAGCTGCCCTCTTTTTCCCCAACATCGTCTCTTCTCTCGAATCCCATTCCTCAGAATTCAACTATTTTAAGAGCCAGCGTGTGGAAATCTATCCTGGCTTTCCGGAGTGTCTGTCCACTGGCAAACTTGCCATTCGACACCCGGTGATTTGTCTTCCGTGTATTCCAACTATTTGCGCCCACCTGCATAGATTCTGCTCAACGGGCCTGAGCATTTTTCCATTTTCCCTATTCTCCTAATTATTTTTTCTTCCCTCTCTTTTCTCCTTCCCCCCTAAAATTATTTTATTTTCATTTTTTACTTTCTTTCCTGCCTGACCGTGTGATCACCTACCTTGTCGGGCCCCTGCGTTTCGTTCTGTATCTATATCAACTCGGAATATATCACGACGCCGCCGAACGCGCTTACAAATGTACAGTGTTAAACCCGCAGCCACCCAATCTCGTCTCCGCTGACCGTGTTACTTCTTTAGCTATTGGGAACACGTCTTACAGCCTTATTCTAACTTGGGCACGCATCACTATCGCCCACCATGGCAAAGAGCAAGAACAAGGCCGCTAACAAACAAAAGAATAAGAAGGGCAAGAACCAAGAGGCCTCTGGGAATCAGACACCTCAGCCTGACCCTCCTGTTGTTGAGCAACAACAAGAAGAACAACAAGTGGAACAGCAACAGCAATTAGAACAACAAGAGACACCTCAGCCTGAGCTATCTACCCCTGAGCCAGAGCAACAACCAGAGCAAGAGGAACAACAACCACCACCAGAGACACCTCAACCCGAGCTCTCCACCTCGGAGCAAGAGGCCCAGCCTGAGAGCCAACAAGAGGCCCCTCAGGAGGACCAGCAAGACCCGCAGCAAGAGTCGTCACAGCCCGAGGTCTCCACTGAAGAGCCGGTATCAGAGCCCCAGCAAGTAGAAGAGCAAGTTCAGGAGCCACCGACAGCTCAGCTTGAGCCCACCTCTGAACAAGCAGAACAGCAACCAGAGGGTCTGCAAGAACAGCAAGACATACAACCTGACGAGCAGCCACAAGAACAACCGCCCACTGAAGCTGAAGCTCAAGTTGAACCTGAAGCTGTAGCTGAACCTGCAGCTGAGGCGCCGATCGAATCACAGCCGGCAGAAACAGAGCCCGTATCTGAAACCGTACCAGAACCTCCACAAGAACCAGAGTCGGTGCCAGACCAAGGACCGGAACTGGAGCAATCACAGGCTTCCGTCGAGCCAGACTCGACTGTGCCCGTAGACGAGGCACCAGTCCAGCCGCCGGCGAACGAGGAGGGTGGGTTCGAGCAACCGGCAGTTCCTGAGCCCGCCCAAGTTGAGCAATCCGACGTGAACGATGTGCAGACCTATTCTGAACAGCCACAAGAGTCGAGCTGGGAGGAAATAGGCACATCGGAACAACACGCGGGTGACGCTGAGGAGCACCACGAGACCAACCCTTTCCTGACTGAAGCTAGCGGCGCCGCTGAAACAGTCGAGGAGACGCCAGTAACAGCACCGCAGACACCGCTGGATTCTTCATTCGTCCCGACCCAGTCGTGGGAGCCCTTGGAGGAACCACAGCCCCAGACGGACAGTTCATTCGTGGCAGCACCCTTTGGCTCCAGCACTGGAGCTCCAGAGACTTACTCGCATATTCCTGAAATGTCTGAACCTTTCGCCGATACAGTGGTCGCTCAGCCTACGCCTTTCTCTGATACGTTCGCCCCCTCAAGCGCTACTCCCGCTTCGAAGCCTGGTTCTCCGATTCCCCAAAGCGGTTCACCAATCCAACGCACTGCATCCCCGTCTTTCAAGTCTATGTCGCCTGGTCCTCAGAGCGCTGCTGCTACACCACGTGCCACTTCACCGGTGCACCAATCTGCGTCGCCAGTTCGACCTTACCATTCTCCGGTGCAGCAGTATACCTCACCGATGGCCCAACCCGCCTCGCCAATACGGGAAGCAACGGTTCTGTCGCAAAGGAGCTCCTCTCCCACACCGCCAGGCGCTTCTCCCGTATTTCAATCAGCTTCACCCGCCGTGCAACAATATTCTCCAGTGCAGAAGGTTGCATCACCTGTGCAAAAGACCGTATCACCTGTACAGAAACACGTCTCGCCTGTCGCGAAACCCGCTTCACCCGTTCCGAAAGTCAGCAGTCCTCTAGCACGTGGGCACATGTCTCCGATGATGTCCCCACAAATGGCTCCTCCGCCAATGACGGCGAGGATGCCTCCACAGCCAACCGCCATACCGCCCTACCCCCCCTCCTATCACTCGCCTATCATGAGCGCCAATGGCTTCCTCCCCCAGTATGCCTACTATCAACCTTCCCCCAACATGCATCCGACCCCTCGAGGCTCTATAGACCCCGGGTCGGCTGCTTCCTTCCAGGCCCTGCAGAACCTGGGCTTCGGCAATGGCCATCCTCTGAATGGCAAAGGAGGCACCATCTCGCCCCCACACGAACATGAAGAGCCTATTGAGCTTCTACAGAGGATCCAGGATGCCATTCCCGACATCGGCCGATTGCTCAATAGCTACAAGACCACCAAGGGCAAGTTGCAGGCGCGGGAGTCAGAGTTCAAGCAGATGAAGAACCAACATGAGCAGGACTTGATGCACAAAGACTTCTACATCGATGCCCTGCAGAATCAGATGCGGAAGGCAGCCAGTGAAAGTGCGGAGGAATCAACGAGACTCAAGAATACCATCAATGAGCTCCGCATGGAGCTAGGCAACGAGAATGAGAAGAAGAAGGACCTTCAGGAGAGGCTACATGATGCGGAGAAGGCCAATGAGGAGCTATCGCAGACCAAGGCCGAGCTGGAGGAGGAGGTCAAGACCCTCAACACCAACCTTCAAGAGGCACACGAGACCTACGAGAGGGATATGGAGGCTGCCAGACAGGACAAGGAGTCCTCTCTTGCCACTCAGAAGCAAGAGCTGACGGAGATGTTCGAGGAGATCAAGGCAGAAGACGAGAAGGCAGCAGCTGAGGCTCTCGCAGCACGCGAGCGCGAGTTGCTCGACCAGCAGGACGCGATGAAGAACGATTACGAGAACCAGAAGCAACAGATGCAGGAAGCGCACGATACACTGCAAGCCGATTTCGACTCGAAGGTTACCGAGCTGGGTTCGACAAAGGAAGAACTTGAAACCAGAACTACCGAACTCGCAGACAAGCAGAAGGAACTGGAGACTACCATTGAGACAAACGCCAAGGAGATGGAGGACCTCCGTCAGACCCACGCTAGCGAAGTCGAGTCCCTCAACAATAGCCACGCAGAGAAGGTGGCAGAGATGGAGAAGGAGCACAGCGACCAGCAGCAGAAGTGGGCTGATGAGAAGGCCGACTTGGAGGGACGGCTCTCGGACAAGATCCAGGCCTTGGAGTTCTGCGAGCGGGAGAACAAGAAACTGGAGGAGGATAATCTTGTCAAGGAGAAGCAGGTTCAGCATGCGGTGGATGGAATGCGCCTCACCATTGATAATTTGGACAAAGATTGCGACAGGCTGAGAAAGACCCTTCACAGCCTTGGAGAAGCCACTGACCTCAAGAGCACGAAGGGTGATACATTCTTGTAAGTGACCCAGTGCATTGAGAATGTGTTTTAGTACCCGACTTTCGTTTATGATCTCTCATCTTCCGATGTTCTTTTCCTTATTCTTTTTTTCTTTTTTCTTTCTTCTGCATTATCTTTGCATTTTAATTTCGATGTCATGTTTGCATTTTTCTTCTTTTCTGCATGAACATGAACCAGAACCAGAACCAGACCACAGTCTTTTGTTTGTTTCATTTCCTTTGTCTTTTCTCCTGTTCTCCTGTCTTTTTCTATAGACTGATCATGATGATGACTATGATGACATGTTGATAACGCTATAAATGTACGTGCTCTGATAAACATCTCCGAAATCTAGTTTGGACTGTTTCGGCCAGCTTTCTCGGCTTATTGTCTCCTTGTCCAAGGAGCACTTCTCGTACCTTCCAATTGATCCTCCCAAGGACATTCTATCCAAACTTCCATCGGAACTACCATCGTTCCTTGATAACACCCCGGCATCGTGCGAGCTTCGTTCAGCATATGTCCAGCATGTCATTTCTAAGACCTTGACCTACCGCATCTTTCATCCTTTCCTGTTCACCCTGGGGCGCCGGTTCGATAAGGCCGATACCTTCTTCCAGATGCTGTCGATGGATATCCGCCGCAAGTCCGTAAGACGGGAAGCGTTCTGGAGACAGCAGACGCTGAAGGCCGCGTACACGACTTCGGACGCTAAGCAATCGATCAACGTGGTGGCCGCCGTCATTGTTGATGAAATCATCGACCAGCTGAAGCACTTTGCCGACCCAAGGAACCTGGATGCTCTGCTCATCGCGGTCCGCAAGATTGTCAAGCTTGCAGCTGAGACCTGGCGACTTGCGCGCGTGGAACGTGAGCTGATTCTGGCCTCGCTGCCGTCGCCCGACGCCGATGCCGTCTCCAATGATGACTGGGAAGAGTACGGCACGCCCAAGGAGGGCAGCCTTAGCTCCAAGGAAGACC
The DNA here is from genome assembly GCF_000002855.4 of Aspergillus niger. Lineage (NCBI taxonomy): Eukaryota > Fungi > Ascomycota > Eurotiomycetes > Eurotiales > Aspergillaceae > Aspergillus > Aspergillus niger. The sequence goes on from NT_166531.1 coordinate 1,981,200, forward strand.
CCACTCGCCATGTTATCCTGCGCACCTTCCCTCGGATCACGCGCGAGGCAGCTCACGAGGATTTCGCGGGCGACGAAGAAAAGTACAACCCCTGCACGTACTCCCGTGGCTGTGTTCTGTACTCCGACTCCCCTGTGGTCATGGCCCGTCTCCAAGAATTGGCTAAGAAGTCAGAGGATTCGCCTCGTCGTGGTTCAAGAGACTCGACCCGTTCCGATGGGTCGCCCTCTCCCCGCCGGAGTCGGGACGGCATGAGGACATGAACGAGAGCTTCGAGTAGTGCGATGTGAGTGGCTATGTTGACCAGGATACTGTTTTAATAACCGGCTTGTTTCAAATACTTTTGATCTTTCCCCATTTTGTCTTATCTTGCCGGCCCGACCCTCGCGGGGCTGCGGGGCCTCAACAATCCTTCTGGTTTCCTATGTCTTCCAACGTTTTTGATCATGACCGAGACGACTTTTTTTATGAGAGGGTCCCTACACCCGTTCCTTTCTCTAACCAGTGTATTTTTTCCGACACATTTTATTTTCTTCTTCTCGAAGCTATCATGTTATTTCGGGGTTGCGCCTCTTTTGTGTGTGTGTTATGTTTTCATCTTGCGTGTTTTAGCGAGCATTTGATCTTTCGATGTGTAACAAACAAACAATCAATGTATGTGGAACTACTACTATATTTATCTATTACCCGGACCTGGAAGCCCCTCACAGCACCTGCACAGCATGTACTTATTGGATACGATGGACGAGTTGATGAGAAGATGCGCAAGAGACTGGGGATGATCTGCGAACCCAGCGCGAGATGATGAGAAAATGAATGAATCAATCTGATGAAAATTGAATTCTGATTGTTTGCAACCCTTCCAGCCAAGGCTTTACTCCGCCCGATAGACAGGTGTAGTCTAGGACCGTAAACCAACCAGTCTGGTTGGCTAGTGCGCTAGATAGATACATGGTTAAGTCGGAGTCAGTTACGCGGGCGCAAACTGCACAGCCACGCAATGATGTCAAGATCAGCCATGCCACACACACACACATTCTTTTACACTGTGCCAAAGCTTGGTTGGTGCGCCCTTTGAGCCTCCTGTGTCCCCATCCGGGGAGAGAAGTCGGTTACACGATGGCCGATAATTTCTCTACTATTCCTTCCCATCGCGGGGCCTTAGATAGCGGTCTGACGATGTGACAGTTCCACTCTACTCCATTTCATTCGCCTTCGTAGTTGTCCAGGACTTTCGCAGCACCATCTTTAATATAAGCCTCACATTGTTCACCGCTCATACTACATACATTGGATTTCAGGATGAATTCGATCTCCAACTGCCAAGATACCGGTAATCCGATCAACTTCCACCGGTTCTGACTCCAACTTGCGCAGCCTCAGACAGGGCTGATCCAGTCGGGGGGGTGGGGGGAAACATCTCATGCCAAGAATGTATTGTCTGTTGGATATGTACTACTTCCGTACACCGTAGTAGTAGTAGTATAATATCTAGAAGTGGATGAGTTACACCATAAACTAGATAGTTGGACTGGGGTTCAGAGGGTGGCTTGTGTCGTGGCTGAGTTTGGCTACTACCGTTTCAGCACGGGGTGGGGGTTATAAATAGCAACTTGCCGATATTATCATCACTATTTACCGCAGCATACTAGTATTGATGGTATCATATTGGGCTGAAATTGTGGTGCATACTCTAGTAAGCATGCAGTAAATATCAGATAGCTGGTAAGAATAGTAACAGTCTTTTCTACGAGTTATTTTTGCTTTCTCTACGATAATATTTGGTGTATTGTGTTTGACAAACGACTCGACAGCGAGATGAGTAGATTGCGATAATCAAGGTCAAGTGGGACCTGGTGGGGACGGGACGAGCCCTGCGAATTTCCGGGCTATTGACTATTGTTTTTTTC
>NT_166531.1:1983209-2003311 GCF_000002855.4 Aspergillus niger
GACTGATTTAATTTGGGAGAGGAAGGGATCAGCATGGTGCAGACTTCGGAATATTATTATTATTGTTATTGTTCTTATGTCAATCTTGTTCGTTGATTCTGCTACTATGTGTTATCTCCCGTTATTGCTATGACATTTGGCAGGATCATTGGGGAGGGGTCAGTGCTGGGATCGAATATTTCTTGTTCTTGACATTAAGGAAGAGCAAGCAAGCACTGTGAATATTCAGGAGATGGCATAACTGCATTCCCACCCCCACTAACACTAACTACTACTAACTCTTTAGTCTAGTCTACCCATTCTGACTTATTCGTACCTGAACTTGTTAGTTTTAGTTTGGCTAGTTGGTACCCCGCTTGGCTGTGAGTGGCCCGCAATGCTGCACGCCGGCGCGTATCGTCGCTTTCTCACCAGCCAGATTGAGGCCTTCATCCGGTTCTGACTGAAGATGATGGTTGGAATTTTAGTTGCTTGGCCTGTCTGGCCCCCCCTGATACTCTGTAGTTACTCGACAGTAAGCTTCACCCCCCTTCCGATGTGGCTCAGTTCCCTTCGAGTGGTGAAATGTGGATTCGCTGTTCAAGTCACAGCCGCAAGGCGCCTTTGCGCTTCCCTCATTTTCTCTCTTTCTCTCTCTCTCTCACTCTGACTCTCTCTTCTCACCTACTCAACTCACCCTCACTTCCCCGGGGGATTCTAATTCTTGCCATTTGCTTCGCGTCATTTTCTCAGACCAGGCTTCTTGAGAACAGAGCCTCGTTTCCCGGGTTTCCTCTTTTACTCTTGTTCTCCCCTTCCACCCAGTATTTCGCTCGTTGTTCTCTCTCACACCCTCGTTCCCCAAGTGACTGCGGCTCTACTGGCGGCCCTACTTATTGAATACATTTAATACCCGTAATCTATCTATCGCTCGCTATCCTTCTATTCCCTCATTTCCTCCTCCTCCTCCCCCCCCCACGGCCTGCCTCTCTGTCTTCCCCTTCAATCTCAACTTGGACCACCAACAACAACCAACATCCTGAATAATTGAATCCATCGTTTCCCCTTCCCCGTACTACTATCCTGCTTGTCGCTCCACTCAGGATCCCGTCCCGCCTAGCTGAACTCTCTTCTGCAATCTTCGGTCTCTTGTTTTCCCTCGCTTGTGACCAAGTACTCTAAGCTCGGGTCTTGGCCTCATTTGTTCCTCCCACTACTACTCGCTCCTCCCGGCTTACTGCGACGGTGGCTTACCCACCTCACTTTGCGCCCGCCACATACAGGTTTAAGGGGCCTTCCTGAATAATCTTTATCGCTTCTACGCCCTTTTCGCTACTTACGAACGCCGAGGCGCCCGGTCTTTCTCCATGTCGATCTAGAAATGCCATCTCAAATTCTTGTTCACTGGTCTCTGTGTGTAGTCTGGTTCACCTAGACCGACTGAAGACCAAGCCCGCAGAAAAGCAGAATCCCAGCTGCTTTCTTGCGTCACCGAGACTCTTCGACCGAAGAGGTGATTGCCTGCATTGCCACTCAATTATTACTGCGCGCGTTGCACGGTCGAACCGACCCATCGGCCAACTGCAAGCATGTCAACGTTCTCACCGCGGCTCATCCAGGACGAGTCGCCCACCGATATTGCCTTCTATGATTCCAATTACCACGACCCTTACCTCTCGGCTCCCTTGGACCCCGATGAAGCTTCCTTCAAGTCCTCTGCTATTAGATTGACGCCTGCTCCTGGTGAAGACCATAGCACAGGAAATCCACCATCGCCCTTGAATTTGCAAACACATAATGACCTATCCAATGCACATGCCGAAGGACAAGCGGCTTCTTACTCGGAGTTTCTCAGCCCAACCGATGACTTTTCCAGCGATATGAGTGCCCACACATCCCCCAGCGCCGATATATTGTCCGCAGGCTTTGGCATGGACGTGGAATTCGGGAGCAATGCACTGCAACACGACAACATGGCGCTGCCTCTACCGAATATTGACACCTCGGCGGGTGAGATGCTGCCCTCGTCAACATCCATGCTGTCGCCACAGCAAGCTGCGCGGAATCCGGCCAGGGAATCTGGTCTACTGCCAGATACGGACCACATCAAGACTCAGACTGGGCAAGGAACAATGGCGCGTCAACCCCAGGCACTGTCATTGATCACGAGTCCCCAGAGCGATAGCCTCAGTGTTCATGCATTTCCGGATTCGGCCAGGGCGAGAAGCCCTATTGTCAAGATCGAAAGCTACTCCCGTGGGGACTCACCGGTCAGAGATGCTTCTTCGACCGGGCGACGCCGGAGCCTGACTTCCAACCATCTTTCGCCAAATGATATGACCAGTGAGTCAGAAAATGAGGGCATGGAAGAAGGCTATGGGGCAATCGGACAAAGCTACACCGTCACACGAACGAACGACGGTTCCTGGGTACCCAACATGACTACCGGGCAAGGCGGCGTTGAGCCATCATCACGAGACGATATTTGCGTTCCAAGTCCAAACGAGATGGAAAGTCGACGACGACTGGAGGAGAAGAATGCCGATATCCAGTCATGGTCAGCATCTGTAAGCGCTGCGAACAGTGACGCAGGAGATGAGGACACGTCTTTGCTTGGTGGAAATCGTGGCCACATGGGAGGCAGACGCAGAGCCAAAAGTGCCGGGGACCCATCGCTTCAGCAGGATTACTTTACATTGAAATCCCGACTGTTGGAACCCGCTGTACCGGGGCCTGGCCTCTTGCTCCATGAGAGTAGCGATGATGGCATCAGCGAAGGCGGATCGGAGAGTGCGGAGAGCCGATCTGACTCACCAGCTGTCAGTGTCAATGAAGCGAGGTGGGCACACGAGGACGCAGAGGCTGCCCCTGAGCAAGAGCAACCAAGACCCGAAGATGGAGAGCCGTCCCCACATCAGTTCCTCAGAGCTCCTCCATGGCGAGATCCTGAGCACGACGCATCTCCCCAGGAGACACGGATGCAGCCTGCAAGCTCAAGCGCCGCTATGGTGGAATACCAACGACGAGCCAAGGACATTGACACCGCCTCGCGCTCGGCGACTTGGGGCACCCGGCATTTGAACGATGCAGAGGTCAACAGTATCATCGGCCCGGGTGGCTCCTTCGAAAACCTGTCCATAAGTAATGACAAGGATAAGAAACACGAGAGACGAAGTAGCCTTCGAAAGCTCTTACACAGAAAACCATCCAGCAACTTGAAACGGCGGCTATCGGATCTCTCAATCATTCCTCCCAGCGCGGAGGGCACGAGCAAAGCAGACGATGTCAAAAGCCCCCCGTTGAGAAAGGACAGCTTCCCTCACCGGTTGAATCTTAGTCGATCCAGGTCTCCAAGCCTGAACACGAGCAGTGCCGTGATCGCTATTGCCGGACAGATGGCTGCTATTGGAGGCAAAGATTCTCTCCGGGCTGCATCGCCAAATCCTGCGTCGGGCCCCTGGAACTATCTGAAAGGTCGGGGAAGAAGCCGAAGTGAGTTGCCAAGGGCTTCAGCTCCTGGGTTGATTGACTTGATGACCAGTCATGGCGGACCACCGATCCCCAATATTGCCTACTCACCGCGAGCGAGCGGCCACCACGAAGTCCCGCAGAAGAGCTCAGGAGAGGACCACGCGGTAGTTAATGCAGAGGATGAGGATGACGACATGGTGGACGAGAAGGGATTGGTGATGCAGTTCCCGCTCCCATCACATTTGCCGGTGCCGACCCTCGAGGGGTTCAAAAACCAAATCACGCAGATCAACCCCCGACTCCCGCCCGCACTGATTGACCGCTTTGCTCACGAGCAACTTCGTCGGTACCGAAAGCTAGTTGAGAGCAAGCAAAGCCATACTCGTGCCATTGGCCAGAAGAGATGTAAATCGGGGAAATTCTGCTTCGCATTGGGTGGTGAGGCAAAATTGCTGGCACCTCGCGCTAGCCCCGAGGCTGCTCACACGCAGTTCCATATTCCCGGCCATGGAGCGGTCGAGGATGATCCTCACAAGCTTGGAGAAAGTGCAGTCACTGCAGCACAGTTCCCCCCGGGTGTACCCTTGCCGCCGGTTAAACGGTTGCCAGCGGAATTCGAATGCCCGGTATGCTTCCAAGTCAAGAAGTTTCAGAAGCCTTCGGATTGGACGAAACATGTCCACGAGGATGTGCAGCCATTTACATGCACCTTCCCACAGTGCTCAGACCCCAAGTCTTTCAAGCGAAAGGCTGATTGGGTCCGACACGAAAGTGAGCGCCATCGAAAACTAGAGTGGTGGACGTGTACGGTTCCTGATTGCAACCACACTTGCTACCGGAAGGATAATTTCGTACAACATCTTGTCAGGGAGCATAAGATGCCGGAGCCCAAAGTCAAGAAGCCGAAAAGTCAGGGGGCGTCGACCAAAACAGCAAAGGGCGAATCGGTTTCCCCAGACTCACAGGAAGACGGCATTCGTGAGCGGGAGATTGAACAGCTCTGGTACCTTGTAGAGAAGTGTCGACATGACACGCCCAGAGGTCCTAAGGACGAGCCGTGTCGCTTCTGCGGTAACGTCTGTAGCACCTGGAAGAAGCTAACGGTGCACTTGGCCAAGCACATGGAACAGATCGCTATGCCAGTTTTGGCGCTTGTAGATGAGAGGGATCTTCCAATGATCGAGACTACTGGTCCTAGCGAACAGCCCGCTCCTGGACCGAATACTGGGACTCCACCAAATGAAGCCAGCCGTTTTATGCCAAACTCGGAGGGCGTTGATGGGCTCTCGGTGGTGTCGATGGATCTCACGCAGGCACCATACACCAGCGATAATGCCGAGAGAGCCCAGGAGCCTATGATGTCCTTCACTCCGTCATATTCCCCCCACTTGCCAACCATGCCTGGTGGTTGGATCTCCGCCGAGCCTGAGTCAATTGACGCGTACGATGATGCGCCCACAATGGGCCTGCCAGGGGGGGCTGCGGATCAGACGCGGCTCATGCCGATGCATCAGAATTCGGTCACCTATCCGCCCCCTTTCAACGCTGGGCCTCGACTGAGGGTCCCCAGTCCGCACCTCAGTGTGTTGCAGGACCCGTATAGCTACTCCCTATCCCCAACGGACATGCAGCCCTCCTATGATCATCAGGGGCCGGTTTACGTATCACCTTCCACGGACCACCGCTATGGGTACCAAGGCTCGATGCCACCGGCCATGCCTTACGTTCCGGGGAGCTACCGAGAACAGCCCTGATCCTCGATCGGGAGAGGCGACGCCGCAACGTCTCACGGGGCTCAATGACCCTAGCGCAGCAGTTGCAGATCGTGAAGGGTGGAGGATGGAATGCGCTTGGAACGGTCGTCTATCCTAGGAAATACTCCCATGACCACCCTCAGGTTTTTGGGAAAGGATTTTCTTTTTTTTCTCTTTTTCTTTTTTGTTCGTCTGCTCTTCAGGTCTCATTTCTGTACCTTGTTGATCTGCATCCACCTATATACCCACCATTGGATTGAACATTGAACCATTAACCGTTCTTGGGAAGGAATATTGTATTGTAGCATGTATGTTACTGTGGTTTGGTTACTCCAACTGGAGCCCTTCTGATCCTGCTTAGAGAGATCCATCCCACATCTTTTGTTTTGCTTCTCCCGATAGGTTTTGGATTTTGATTAATATTTTAGTTTGGCGTATCTCTTGAGGCTTGGCTAGGGATGGATGGCGTCAGCCGCGGTCCAGGAGTACGATGGTCCCCGAACCTCGTCAATCTAGGAATGAGCTAGTTTCGCATCTATTGCCCTGTGTGCTACCTACTGACATCGTATGCACGCTGCACGCGTGGCCCCCAAATTGTCAATCGGTCAGGATGCGGTGATTGGAGGAGCGACGACGCACGTCGCAGAGAAACTTGACGGCACACTGCAGCGGGTGGTGAGGGGAAAGGCTTCCGGACGACACTCAGCGCAGGACGGAGGATTCCCTCCTCGCTGCCTGTCAACGTCGGGTCGGAAAAGGCGAAACCAACGGCTGATCAACCACCCTGGCGGAAGCACAGGATGGAGGGTGTGGTGGGTGAAAGCATGGCCCCCCCGTGGTTTACGACGCCGCGAGCACAGCCCATGAGGCTTGACCCTCCAACCGTTGCTCTACTGAAGAAGATCCCCCGAGCTCATCGGGGTGTGATCTGACGCTGGAGGTGATTATTTTTAGGCAGACCGGGACGATGATGGGGAAAGCTAAGGGAGTAAGGGATCCACGGGGAGGGAAAGTGTGAACACTAAACTAGTCGATCGGCAGCCATGACACTACTGGACACGCTACTCTTTCTCTCTTGGGTCTCTACAGAATTCGAGATTCCGGCATGCATCTGGCCTGGGGGGTTAGGAGGGGATGCAGACTTAGGTTAGGTCTGTCGGGTGTTTCGGAGAATGGGGGGAGAAGTGAACGATAACGAACATGGAAAGAGAAAGGCAGAGGAAGAGGAATGGGAAAGCTAACATCACTCTCTCTGCATCCAGCCTGCTGGTCAGTCGACTAGACTATATCAGATAGATTGCTGCAGTGTGATGACTTGGGGGGTGTAGATCCATAACGGACCGACCTCCCTGAGGATCGCCCGGGACGCGGGTGGAGGGTTCGCTACCCAACCCTACCCTCTCGATCGGAGTCTTCACTGATCACTCGCCGGGGGAGGAGAAGACGCGAAACCTAAACGGGTGGATAATAGCGAGAGAGAGAGAGAGAGAGAGAGAGAGAGAGAGAGAGAGAATGAAGATTCAAGCGAGTGGATTTGACGAAGTGGGTATTGACCGAGGCTGTCAGTTCGCGACGAACGGCTTATCGGCGACCCTCCTTACTGACACAGCCCCCGTTAGTGACTTTTAGTCCGGCTCTCCGCGAGGGAAAAAGGTTCGCCCCGTCTTTTGTTGAACCGGATTTCTTCCCCTGGCGATGAGCCTGCAGCCAATTGAGCTGCGGCCGCGTGATGATCGCTCAACCACCTTACATACGAGGGCTTCTGTGTCTTCTTATTTTATTTTATTTTATTTATTTTTTTGTTTACCCTTCCGTTCCCCTTACCCCCTCTGCTATCCCGCCAATTCAGTCACAGTGACTGATTACTCGACCGAGTATGGCCTGTCTCGGGGAGGACGCAGAATGGACAGTCTGAATGCGGGCAGGCAGTCGTTGACTTTGCTTTCCCCCCCGCCTCCCATCGAGCTGCCAGTGATACTGCTGCTGCTGCTGCTGCTGCTGCTGCTGCTGCTGCTGCCGCCGGATAGTATTTATTCGAATGTCTGAATACGAGAGACAGAGAGAGGCTCCGAGGAGATGCACAGATCAAGGATGATCCTGCTTCAGCCAGGTGGTAACAGAGCTGAAAAGGGAAAAAGTAACAACTCACGATAGCGAAAGAATAATAAAAAGCAAATAAACACGGAATAAAAGAAAACCGAAGAAAAGAGAAAGAACAAAAGAAGAAACGAATGATACGAAATTGGCAGAAGGAAAGAAAAAAAAAAAAAAAGGATATCCAGAACAACCAACTATGAGGGGGTGTTGGGAGGGAGAGAAAGACGATGAGGAATGATGATGGCTGAGAATAATTGCGCCGAAGTCAATACAGCCAATACTAGCGAGAAGTCTTGTCGGTCGGGCTATTCTTCATCTTACTATCTATCTATCATCAATCCATCCTGTCAGACCATCATATCCATGGGTCCAGAGGGGGTCCTTGTGTCGCCCGTTGGGATCGCATCTCGATCGGATCCTGAGGGTCGGTACGGTACGTAGAAGACGATAGCTGGTCCTTGCCATTCTCCATCCATCGATCTCTCCATCTACTATTCATCTATCTAATTATCTATCCATCTATCCATCCATCCATCCATCCACCCACCCACTACTATCCACCCGGCCTATCGGAAAGAGGATCTATCGAGTCTTGTACCGTGGGTCGGGCTTACTGGCTCTGACAGGTCCGCCTGGAACTAGCTTGGATGCTTGACAGATGGAGTCCACCGGCCTCTCTAGACCGGCTCCAGTCTCCATCCAGCAGCAGCAACAGCAGCTTCTTCTTCTTCCTCCCCCAGCTTCGTTCTAATGTACGACTAAGTAGTGTGTAGATAGAGTCAGTCAGTCAGTCTCAAGCTGTCACCACACACTCCTCCTCTCCGGTCCGTCTGCTGGCTCGATCGATCGGGGAAGCGCAATGAAGGTGCTAGCAAAAGACCTGCAGCAGGACCCAGTCAGTGGATGAGTGAGCATTAACTAAGATGATCGGCGTGGCATTCCTTCTGGCCTCCTCTCCAGCAGGCCAGCTTGCGGAGACCTTGACGTGGGACATGCCATGACCATCCGCTTCGATTAGCTCGTCCTGTCAGAGTGTGTCTGATGGGCCCTGGGATGCCTCTTTTTTCTGGATTGTTGGCTCAATCCCTGAGTCCCTCACCTCGACACGTTATCGCGTGGGGGGAAAAGGCATTTGAGGGATTGTAATGGAGATCTTCGGTCGATCCTCTCTCTCTCTCTCTCTCTTTTTCTCTCTCCGGTGTTGCTTTTTCGGGCCTGTCGTCTGTTCTCTGTCGGTTTTTTATTTATTTATTTTTTAAAGATGTTTTAATTATTCAGTATATTTATTTATTCCTGATTTAATCAATTTTCTTTTTTTATTTTTCTTTTACTCTTGCATTTCTTTTTCCTTTTTCCTCCTCTCGGACTCCGTATTTTCCATCATCCACTTTGCCATTGTTCCCATCCACCAAACTAGTAGTATTCGCTTACTGCTTGTTGTTGTTGCTGCTGCTGCTGCTGCTGCTGCTCGTCCTCTTGCATGCTTAGTTCGAGTCGGTCTTCCTATCGTTCCCCCTCTTTCGTTCTTTTGCTTTTTTCCCTTCTCCTCTTCTGCTCGTCTTTTCCTCCCTTTTCTTTTTCTCCGGTTCATCGGTCGCTCTTTCGGCTGATTTTCAACTCTCTCCTCCCTCCTTTCATTTCCTGCTTTCGTTTAGCCCAGGTATTCTTCTGGTCGCCGACCACGGCTGATTCTCCCCTCCTCCTTCTCCCTCCTCCTCTTCTCTCCCAATATATTATTTCTTCTAGTGATACGCGGCCGATCTACCGGCTCTCTATCATTTCCTTCTTCTCAGCTGGTTGACTACCCGGTGCTCGACAATCTCCTAAACCCAACGATTCCACCCCGAAAAGGGAAAAAGGAACTGATCATCCTAGGATAGGAGCGTTGTGGCTCATCATCGCCGTCTCGGTTTAGAACCCGATCGGTTCCCTCACGACGGGTTACGTCCCCTCTTGCTATATGATAAACCTCTCAGTGTCCGCCCTCTCCTCCCGTCTCGCCAGAGGCTATCTTCCTACTCCCCAATAACACACCGAGAAAGCGGGTGAAACTCGCTCTTGTAGGATCTGCTCTATCCTATCATTATTAAACACATCATGAGTGTATGTTGCAAACTCTTTTTCTGAGGATTCGGTCATGCACCGGCGCGCGGGATATACTATCTGTGCAGGCCCGGCACCGGCCAAAGAGATGGGCCAGAGCTGACTCTTGGTGACACAGACATCCGATCCCAGCAAGCCCTGGGACAATTCCAGTGATATCCTCCAAGGCATCATGGGCACTCGGGCAGTGCCTCCGTCCGGTGCTTCGCAGGTCGACCTTTCATCAGACGGACTGTCACCGTCCGACCTGACACTGGGAGATCCCGCCTCATTCTTGGGCTTCCAATTCGCATCTGAGCCAGCCATTCCTCATCCCAGTCATCCATCCATTCTTCAGCCATGGCCACTGTATCACAAACAAACCTCCTCGCCCCTCCCCCAGCTGTTCGATGCGTCCGCCTATCCTCCGCTGACCCGATGGAGAAACGATCAAGAGGCGTGGAACCCGCTCCAAGTGACGGGTGGGCCCATCTATCCCGCTGCGTTCGTCGTCCCGCGTTCGCACCAAGTCTACGGCCTCGATCGCCGGTCGTCAAGTGGACATCACAGTACGCCTTCCGAGGCTGGCAGTCAGTATACCGGTATCCATCTCTCCGACTCCGGATATAGTACGCAGGGCTGCACTACACGCTCTGTGGCGGCATCATATGCCCTCGAGTCAGCCTGTAGTCCATTCCTGGCACCTCTCGACCATGAGCAGGATGACCGAGTGTCTGCACTCGACCTCAACACCGCCCCATATGGTGACACCATGGATGCATTGGACCGAATGGACTCTCCGTCCTTGTTGTGCCAGGACGTGATCAAGTGCGACTATCCCGGTTGCCAATGGACTGGCAAGTGTCCTTCTGACAAGAGGTGCGTCCCCTGGGGTGCTTGGGTCGATAAAAAAAAAGGGCTACGAAGCTGACTGTCACAGGAAACACGAAGCTAGGCACAAGAAGCTCTTCAAATGCGACGAGCCGAACTGCACCCGCAAAGAGGGGTTCGGTACCATCAACGACCTTGCTCGTCACAAGAAGTGTGTTCACAAGCAGGAGCCGGAGCGAGGACCAAAAGTCCTTTATATGTGCTTCGGACATAACTGCCCGCGCCGGAATAAGAAATGGCCCCGATTGGACAACTTTCGTCAGCATCTTGCTCGTATGCACAGTGACGAAGATGTCGATGAGCTGCTACGAAGGTAAGTCTCATGACTACTCTGCGCATCAGTTGCAAGATGAAGTTATTAAAGTGTATCATCCAGGTCGCATGAGTGGTATGAAACCTGCGTGAAGCCACAGGAGTTGGGATCCTCTTTCATTGATTCGATGCCGGAAGAAGCGCCAGCCCTACAGGCCGAGCCCGTCTCTCAGTCCGAGGGGATTACGAAAGATACATGTCAAGGCTCTTCAGTCTCACCAGTTAGCGTCGATAGAGGGTTTCCGTCGCCTGAAGCCCTCACACCAGATACCGTCATGCGAATGAATGAAGAGTACAACGACCGGAGCGCTGACGCTGCATCGGTGCAACCGCCGCTTGCAAAGCCACTCCCTAGCGAGCTGCCCGCTCTGAGAGCTCTCAACCTGGACTCTTCGTTGGACCAAAAGGTCCCCCTGCCCGCCCAATTCGACCCCGCCAGAAACGGAAAGATGGATGACATGGTCAATGAAGCTGCGGTCAACATGATCAATGCGATGACAAAGGCCATGAACACCAACGAGCGAAGACGGAGCCAACAATCCGAGTCAGGAGACGAGATCATCGACCAGAATGTGGAGCTGTCGGATCGGAAGCGCGATATGCTACAAAGGATCTTGTCCGCCGCCCTCGATCGTCTTTCTGGGCCGTCTGGCTCCAGCCACACCCCTTCGCAAGCCACTCTGGATGAAGACCGGGAGAAGAAGGGTTGGATTCAATGTGAATTTTGCACGAAGCGGACGCGCCTGCGATGTGAAATGAAGTAAGTTAGCTTTGGTTTCCATTGATATCCGCCGAGACTTATGCTGACTGGGGTGGTTTTGAAAGGAAGCATAAGAAGCGCCACGAACGGCCATATGGGTGCACCTTCTCCAAGTGCAACAAAACCTTCGGTAGTAAGGCCGATTGGAAGCGGCACGAGAATTCCCAGCATTTCCACGCGCAGTGTTGGCGGTGCACCTTGCCTGATGCCACGCAAGAGGGTCTCCCGTGTGCGCGCCTATTCTACCGCCAGGAGATATACGTCCAGCACCTGAAGAAGCATCATGAGACCGATGACGAAGAGGTTCGGGCGTCTCTATGCAACAATCGGATCAACCGCGATGGTGATCCGCGACCCTCGCACTACTGGTGCGGGTTCTGTCGGGTCCTTCTCCCCCTGAAGACACAAGGAGTGGGCGCCTGGAACGAACGATATAACCATATCGATGTCGAACATTTCAAGAAAGGCGAGCGCGTGGAAGACTGGCTCCTCCCCTCTGGACATCTGACCAAGAGTCAAGAGCGGGAAGAAATCAAGAAGCAACGGGCCGACGGGGATGGGTATGAGAGTGAGCCGGCCTTGGATGAAATTAGCGATGACGAATCCGTGAGCAGCGAATGTGCAGCCGAGCACGAGCCACTGCAGGACGACTTGATGGTGATCGACGAGGAGCCGACGCCCGCGGCCGACTCGCTACACCACAGTCAATCTAGTTCCTTCCCTCGATCGTCGAATCTGCGGAAGCGGAAGTTTCCGGCACTGCAGTCCCCCACCAACCCTCATAGAGATGCCGCACAGATGGCGGGTCTGGACAAACGGTCGAGACTCGATTCCACATGGGGATCGTTCTATCGTGGGGACGACACCATGCAGCCGAACCGGTTGCCTCACGAAGGCAGCTCGGCTTACTGTGTTGGCCTAGCTTCGCACGAGGGGATGCAATGACTTGGCACGGACCAAGCAGTGCTATAAGGCAGGCCCGTGTGGTGAGGGTCGTATGGTTAGAGGATGTTCATGACAGAGAAAGGTGGCATGTAACTTTAGACACGTCCAGTCACATCATTTGTTTTTTTCATAGCGTTAGGATACACACACACACACACACACACACACACACACACACACACACACATAACGAAGATACGCATGCAAAATATCAAACTTACTACTACTACTACTACTACCACCGCCTACGCACTTTCCACATAGACATGAATATATAATATAAGGGGTATATACTAGTAAACCAACTGAACCAAGGATTGAAATGGACTGATCATTTTTGCGCGCCAGTCAATTCCTTAGCCTTCTTCTCCAGCGCCTCTACCTCCTCTGACCATTTGATCAGCCATACATTCTCTCTTTTCCTTTTTTTCACAACACAAAGAGCCAAGACGAGGGTAGGAACACGTACTGTTCTTGTCCGCCTTGGACTCATCCATCTCCAACTTCAACCACGTCCAGTGGATAACCTGATAGGTGAAGATGGCACCGAGGAAGACCTTGGCAAAGGGACTCACGAAGAGTTTGTAGCGGGCCATCTGTTTGATATATTAGCATGCAATCAAAATAATTGATAGCTAGATAGGTAGACAGATAGCTGGATGCACTTACGCCTTCTCTATAAGCACTGGATGATGAGTCCTGACTCCATCTGGCAGTGGAGGTGGACAGGGAGGCCCGCTGAGTGAGGGGGATCTGGGAGCGGAGGAGGGGGGTAAGGTGACGGGAGAGCATGATTATCCCAATTATTTTGATTTTCAATATACAAGTTATGGGTATCTTGATTATAGTAATGGTATAATGAAGCAGTGTAGACGTATATTTATGTAGATAAATGTATCTCCGTAGAGTGAAAGTTGCCGGCGGGAGAACAGACCGCGCTGACTCAGCAATGTTTTCGGTCAGGTAGTCACATGATATCAAGCGAGAGGCGAAAGTCGAGAACACGCGGGGAGGGGCAAAGGAGTTTAAGGGCGATAAGCTTCGTGGGGAAATCGTGGCTACTATTTTTATTTTTGGACTATCTAGGCACATATGGGGCTGAGATGTGGTTCAGATCTACTATTTTGTTTATGGATTTTTTGGGAGAGAATATTTAGGTTTTTTTAGTGGGTCATGATTGGGGATGATGTGAGATATATTGTTATATTGAAGTAGATATTTGGGGGTTCTGGTGTATATTAAGTCTATGTAGAGTTGGAAAGGGAGAGTTGTGTTCTGGGGGTATGGGGGGTTGAATGTTATGAAAGGAACGGGGGAACATGAGAATAGCGAAGATAGAATGAAAGGGCTGATAGTGATTGGGACACACGGTTGGTTTTTCACGGATTGGCGGCTACGCTAGACTGCTTTGGGCAATGGTCAGGTTGATGGCCTGAGGCCAGGTCCCGGGACTGAATGGCCCGCGCAGTTCAGCTGCTGCTTCTCTTGTGTCTCTCTTGCTGCTTGTTGCTGTGAGCATCTCGGTCTCTCGATCTATCCCATCAACTTCTTTCAAGGTTGATTTATCTATCACTTTGGCCTCTTTCGAGATTCCTTTTTTTTTTCTTTATTCATTCTTTTGTCTTCTTTTTTTCCTTTCCCTCCATCGGGGATCCAATCCCCTCCCCTCCCCCTGTGCTGAGCAGCTTGCATGCGACGCGTCCCTTCCGGTTGGTCAGTCCGTGAGCCTCGCTCCGTTCATTTCATTTCCCTGCCATTCTCTCCTCTTGCTCTGGCGCATTGCGCTTCGCCGTCGTCGTCGTCTTTTTTTTTTCTTCCCTCCCACTCCCTCTTCCCCCTCCTCGTGTGTATTATTCAGGGCCTCTGCTTCCCCTCCCTCTTCATCTATGATTGATGGCCGTTGAAACCTGCTTCCATTGTGGGTTTGCCTGAGAATCTACCATCATCGTCGCTCGTTGAGTGTGAGACCTCTTCTCTAACGCTCGCTCCGTGTGTGTGTGTCTGTCCGAGTGAGTGTATTTGGGTTTCGCTTCCTGTTCTACCGGCCCTTCCTGTCGGTCTACAACGGGCCTTTTTATTTTCCCATTCATTCTCTATTCACATTGGCCTCTGTAAGTGCCACTGTCATTCCTCTCCGCTGGTTAATCGCCGCGGCGGGACATCTTCCCCGTCTTTGGCTTCAACTCCACACTCTATCGCCCTTGTGCTTCCTGTATCCTTTTCTCTACTCTCTACAGTCATTCCCATCATCTGCTCGCTAATCCATCACTTTTCCTGCCTTGTTTCACCATACTAACATGGCCATTCGCAAAAGATCCCCTGTCTGGCGCGGCATCATGCCTCGTGCTAAGCGCTCCATCGAGGAGTTGGCCAACAAGTCCGACTCGGACGATGACGACTACAGCGATCATCCCGTGCGCTCATCCCGCCGCTCCGCCTCTCGAACCAAATCCAAGAAGAAGTCCAAGCCCGCCAAGAAAAGGGCTCGTCGCGGTTCCGACGACGACATCATCTCCGACGACGAGATCTTCGACGAGGCTGAGGACCTTTCATTCGCCGAGTCCGAGGAAGAGGACGACGACATCAACGCTCAACGCAACGCTCGTGGTTTAGTGGCTCGCCGGGCCGCTACGAACCGTCCCCTCTACAACGAACCCGAATCCAGCAGCATTGAAGACGACGATACGGACGATGATGAACGTCCTCAGCCCTCGCCCCAGAAACGCAAGAGCACGGTGGTCACCCTCAAGGTCGGCGATGCCTTGAAACAGAACTTCCAGGGCCCCCGCCGGGTGACTCGGCGCACGCGGGATCCGTCGGAGGATTTCCACGCCCTAACGACATCCGGTCGACATATGGAGACGGTCGAACGAGGAACCACACGGAGCCCTGAGCTGGAGCGGCGCCGGGGATCCCGTGGCTCGAAGCGGGCCCCGGTGCTGGACGAGGAGGAGGAGGAGTTGCAGCCCAAGCAGGAAGAGGAAGAGATGGTCGATGAGACAACCATGGAGGTCAAAGGCTCTCAGCTCGAAATCATGGAGAGTGATGTTCAGATCAGCTTCGAGGACGGCATGCCGCCTGCAGCCGGCGAGGGACAAGAGACAACCACAGCAGATGATGAAGGGTTTGTTCCGGAGTCCGAAAATGGCGACGCAAAGGAGGGTGGCGGCGACGATGAGGACGACGATGAGGATGAGGGCCCGACAACGCGAAGGAGGAATCGACCCAACAGGAGCCAGCAGGAAGACGACGAAGCCGAACAGCCTGAAGAAGACGAGGCTGCCCACCCGCGCCGTTCTAGTCGAAAGAAGCCGAAGAGTTCACAACGCAAACGCCAAGATGACGAAGAGAGTGATTTCGAACCCGAGGAGGAAGAGTCCAATGATGACGACGAGATCTCACAGTCTGGGAAGTCGCAAGCTTCACCACGCAAGGGAAGCCAGGCCCATGACGAGGATGAGGATAGCGCCGCCGGCCGTCGCCCGGGTCTCCGCAAGCGGGCATCCCGATCCCGGGGACAGTCCGAAGCGGGTGCTGATATCGCGGAGGAGCTCGCAGAGGAGTTGGAGGATCTTCGCGGCGGGCGTCCTCGTCGCCGAGTACAACCGGAGATCGTCTACGAGAAGCCTCGCCGCAGTCGTAAGGATGTTGACTACCGTATCATCCGGCCTGATCTGATTCTACCCATTGAGGAGGCCGAGAACGAAGTCAATGAATCACCTTCACGCCGTGGTCGGGGAGGCGGCGGCAACAGTTGGCAGCGCACCCTGTTTCCTACCTATGGGCCGTTCGGAGGCGGCGGGCCGTCTGCCATCCTGGGCCCGCCAGGCGCCCCGGCTGCTACGGGTGGGGTAGATAGCGATAGCAGTGACGACGAGGTTATGCAACATCCCAAGGGCGGTGCAGGCGGTTCCATCTCCGGCCCTGCGCAGCTTGGTGCTGGCCTCCTGGGTACGCAGACTCACAGCGCCGATGCAGCCCAGGGCCACGCCGGGACGCCTGCAAATCTCGGCAAAATCAAAGACAAGCAGACGCTGGCTGATGCTGACCCGTTGGGTGTGGACATGAGCGTCAACTTCGACAGCGTTGGCGGCTTACAGGGGCACATCGACCAGTTGAAGGAGATGGTGTCGCTACCGCTGCTATACCCGGAAATCTTCCAACGCTTCCACATCGTGCCTCCGCGAGGAGTGCTTTTCCATGGACCTCCTGGAACCGGTAAGACGCTGCTCGCCCGAGCACTGGCGAACAGTGTTAGCTCGAATGGCCGCAAGGTGACCTTCTACATGCGCAAGGGTGCCGATGCTTTGAGTAAATGGGTGGGTGAGGCGGAGCGGCAACTTCGGTTGCTCTTCGAAGAGGCTCGAAAGACACAGCCTAGCATTATCTTCTTCGATGAAATCGATGGTAAGTGATGTCTTTTTTTTCTGTCGGGAATTTATTAAAAGCTGACCTTGCTTCTAGGACTGGCACCTGTACGGTCAAGCAAGCAGGAACAAATCCATGCCTCGATTGTATCTACTCTGCTGGCGTTGATGGATGGTATGGATGGACGTGGACAAGTCATCGTCATCGGTGCCACGAACCGTCCCGATTCGATTGACCCAGCTCTTCGGCGCCCTGGTCGTTTCGACCGCGAATTTTACTTTCCCCTGCCCAACAAGGATGGCCGACGTGCAATCCTGGATATTCACACCAAGGGCTGGGATCCACCGCTGCCTGGGCCCATCAAGGATGAGCTGGCGGAGATCACCAAGGGCTACGGAGGTGCCGATCTTCGTGCTCTCTGCACCGAAGCAGCCCTTAATGCAGTACAACGACGATACCCCCAAATCTACAAGTCTAATCAGAAGCTACTCATCGACCCTAAGACCATTGAAGTGACCCCCAAGGATTTCATGTTGGCGATTAAAAAGATGGTCCCGTCGTCGGAGCGTTCAACCTCATCGGGTGCCTCGGCCCTGCCCACCTCGGTCGAGCCTTTGCTGCGCACGCCTCTCACGGAGATTAAGAGTTTGCTGTCTTTGATATTGCCGCAGCGAAAGAGGCTTACAGCGCTGGAAGAGGCGCAGTTTGAGGAACCGGAAGGATCAGGAAGCTTTCAGCGCGAACAAATGCAGCAGGAGTTCGATCGGTCCCGAGTATTCCGTCCTCGCATGCTGCTCCGCGGACCGCTAGGAATGGGTCAGCAGTATCTGGCTGGCGCCCTTTTGCACCATTTCGAGGGACTCCATGTACAGGCGTTTGATCTCCCTACCCTGCTTAGCGATTCAACTCGGTCACCCGAGGCCGCCGTCATCCAGCTTTTTGCCGAAGTCAAAAGGCACAAGCCGAGTGTGATCTACATCCCGAATATCCAGGCTTGGACTGAAACCGTGGGCCCGGCCGTGATGTCTACGTTCCTGGGTCTACTGCGGTCAGTTCCTCCGACGGATCCTGTGCTGCTACTAGGCGTGCAGGAGTCAGCTGGTGAGGACATGGACAACGGTGTGCTGCGAAACCTGTTTGGGTATTCGAAGAAGAACTTCTACGACCTCAGAGCGCCCGGTAGCGAGGCACGCTACGAGTATTTCACTAAAGTGATAGACTACATCAAAACATCGCCTGCACACTTGCCCGACCCGGAGAACCGGAAGAAGAGGGAGCTGGAGACGCTAGAAGTTGCGCCCCCGCCGCCCCCTAAGCCGACAACGCCCCTCTCCAAGGAGCAGCTGAAGGCGCAGAAAAAGAAAGATCACCAGACTCTCAACCTTCTCAAGATCCGCATCCAGCCTATCATGGACCAGATCAAGAAATACAAGCGCTTCCGCACGGGCGTGATCGACGAATCTCAGATTCGCTACCTTTGGGAGGAGGAAGACCCGAACATTGTGACCAGTGATCTACCGATTGAACAGCGCACCACCTTCCGGCCGTTTGAGAAGGCTTTCGACAAGAATGGGGTTCCTGGGTTGCGCGAGGCCGTATCGGGCAAGTTCTTCTACAACCTCGAGATTGTCACCATCGAGAAGCGGCTCTCCAATGGGTACTACAAGCGGCCCAAGGACTTCTTGGCGGATATTAAGAGGCTTGCCAAGGACGCTCGGCAGCTTGGGGAACAGGAAAGGCTGCTGCGCGCCAATGAACTGCTGTCCAATGTGGAGGTGGATATTGCTACCATCGAGCAGACTGAACCCGCGCTGGTGACGGAATGCGAAGGGGTCTACCTGCGAGAGCTGGAGAGAGAGAAAATCGCCATCGAAAAGGCGCGCAAGGCGGCGGAAGAAGAGGAGGCAGGCCTGATCGGTCGCGCGGCGGCAAACCGAGTCCCGCACGGCAACACCGAATCGGGCCCATCCAGCGGTCCGGTGGTCCTGGGCGAGACGTTCCCGGATCTTGGTCCGAAAGAGACGGGCCGACCGGTGACCCCTACCCGTCGATCAACAGTGAGCTTCATCACCAATGGCTACCATACCGGGGGCGGATCGGACCTCAACGACCTCAGTACGCATGCGCTCACCAGCAATGGCTCGCACGAGGACCGCCCGGATGGTGATGGCGATACCTACATGACCAACTCGGATCACTCGGCCGAAAAGGAAACGCAGACGAGCTCGTTTGGTCCGTCGGCGCAGCCCAAACCTCCCTATTCGCACACAGCACCGTCGCAGCAGGTGCGGCGTGAGTCGGGAATTTCAAGCTTCTCGCAGAAGGGCCCCATGACGCCCATGGCGCCCGGATCTCAGCCTCACGAGTACGCTAACGAAGCGTCGACGACGCAGACGACGTCGGACAAGAAGTCGTCTGAGCAGTCCTCGGTACCGAACCCATACACGCAGAGTCCGGTGGCCACTCAAGGGATGCGACACGACTTCCCCGACCTCACGCAGTACCCGGACCGGGTATCGCAGGAGGAACATCTTCCAGACACACAACAGGGAGACAGCAGCCAGCCGTCGCCCCGACCGGCTGCTGACCTGGCGCCGCTGGAAAATGGCCCGGCGCACTCGCAACCACGGGCTCAGCCGCCGGTGCCCCTGTTTGACCACCCGACCAAGCCGGCTGCGCATGTGCCGGCGGGAATGCAGTCGCTGCTGAATAACGAGGACCTGTCGCCGAAAATAACGCTGGACCTGGAATACGTGCAGAAGCTGCACGAGCAGCTGACGCAGCGGACGAGCGGCTGCAGTGTGGAGCAGCTCGAGCAGATCAACACGAACCTGATGGACTACCTGTGGCAGACGCGGGGAGAGTGGAATCGGAGCAAGGTGGCAGCGGGGATCCAGGACACGTTCAACGAAGTGCTGGAGGACATGCAGGCAATGCAGGAGATTGGGCCGATCAGTCAGAAGACGAAGGAGCAGCTGTATCCGCTGTAGAAGGAGGAACAGCGTTTTCATGTGTGATTGCTTTGTGGGATACCATCATACCCCCTTTTACCTTTATACCTCTTTGAAGCGACATGGATTGTATCGTATGTTTATACCTGCCTGTCTTGATTTTGTTTGTATTACTTGCTCTGCGTTCCTCATTCTTGCTACTGGTACTGATTTATGGGCGGTCATGTGTTTGGATCTTGCATGTATTTGGGCGTGCAGCATATTGTTGCCGATGTGTTGAATTAGCTGGAAAAGGCTGTATTCTTGTAGATAGACTGGAGAATACATCTACGATGGTTATATTTATAGATTTACTGTAATTCTGGTAGGACCACTTTAGTTCTCAAATTCAGGGCTGCAAATGTAGGCGGTGGCATGTGACGGGGCCAAGACACCAGGCTGGCCTTTCGTCGATCCTCGCTTTCGTCCTTCATCTCCGCTGCTCCGCCGCAA
>NT_166531.1:2003411-2132688 GCF_000002855.4 Aspergillus niger
TAACAAAACCAAAATGGTCAACTGGCTCACCCTCGCCGTTCCCTTCGCCTACCTCGGCGTCCTCCTCGGCTCCCTCGCAACCTTCTCCTCCCTCTACCGCAAGCGCAAAGCCCGTACGTCCTTTCCTTCTTCCTCCCCCCAAACCATCCCAACTAACCAAACCCTCCCCCCCAAAAAACAGGCAAGTCCCTCTCCCTGGAACCCTGGTTCCCGCCACACACGCAACGCGACATCTACTTCTCCCTCCTACACCTCGACCCCTCCGCTAGCAATGACAACAAAGGCACCGGCAAGAAACCGCCCTCCTCCGTGCCCGACAGTGTCCTGAAATCCGCTCTCCTGCGTCGCGCCATCGAAGACATTAAACGCGTCATGGCCCTGCGCACGCAGAAGGGCGCCCTCGCGATGCTCCTCCAGCGCGGTAGTGTCGGGGATGATCTGTGGCAGAGGTTTCTGCGTGCCGAGAAAGAAATGGAGGATGAGGTTAGGGATGTTGTTGCTGAGGTAAGAAAATCTATTTCCTTTCTGTTCTTGATGTATGATGTGGACGCTGTAATATGCTAACTTTTGCGATAGGCAAACGCCTACGTTCCCGGCTGGGGCCAAACAATCTTCCAATCCGCTAATGAAATGCTGAACAATGCTATTTTCCGTGAACGGATGGAGAAGCAGCAGGCTAAGTTGGAGGAGGAGAAGCAGTGGTGGGAGAAGAGGAAGGAGGGGTATATGAAGGAGTTGGATGTGGAGGCGGAGAAGAAGGAGGAGGTGGAGGCGGGTGAGAAGAAGGCTGCTGCTGCTCCAGCGGCCGCGTCGACGACTACTAGTGAGGAAGGATCTGGTGTTCCTACGCCTGCTACTAAGACGCCCGAGTCGTCTGGTGCGCCGCCTTCGGTGGCGGGGAGTGATGATGATGCGGTGTTGGTGGAGGCGGATGAGCAGAGTGCTGAGAAGAAGGGGAAGAAATAGATTTGACTTCATTTTGCTGGGTTTACGTTAAGTTATATGGGCTCGGTGTATTATGATCAATATATATCCTTCTCTATTTTCGTTGTTGATGATATTAGATTGAGTGGCTGTAGCTGTTGAGTACGGAGCCTGTGTATGTAGTGTGCAATTCAAGGTGGGATACTATTGTTACTACTGGTGTTGTATCCTGGTCAGTTCCAGACCATTGCATACTGAAGCTGGCAGTACATGGTTAAGAATAATACGACGGTTGGTAAATCCTACTGGTATTACCGACAAGTGAAAATAACGAGCTACTAGTTGAAGAGAGGACATCCAATTCTATCATCATGATATAATATATTACATGTATACCCCCAGAATCACCACTTTTTATATACACCCACACCAACGGACAAGAAGTAGAAAGATACAACCAAACGCCAACCATGCTCATAGACCCCCACCTATAACAACAAATCATCCCCCAACGACACCCCCAAATCCACCCCCGTCACCCCCATCTCCTCCGCCACCTTAGCAATCTCCTCCTCCACCGCACCATGACCCTCCCCTCCAGCCGCCCGCCGGCCCATCACCACGCGCAACAGCTCCGTCATAACCTCCAACTGATACTGCTCGCGCTCCTGCTGCTCGAGATCACTCAATTCCAGACCGCGGGCCGCGAGTGCCCCGAGCTTCCGATCACTGAGGATCTCCACGAGCCGGTTAACATGGCTGATATTCTCCTTGCTCTTTGGTGTGCTGGACAGCCGACGGAGTCGGCGCTTGGGCGTCTCGGCCGGCACACCTGCCAACCGGGCGACTTGTAGCACGATCAGACGGGCTGTGGTGTCGTCGGGGAAGAAGCCAAAGTACGCGCGCATGGTGCACAGGGCGACGAGAGTGCCGGGGAGGTCTTTAGAGAGACAGAAGCAGCGGATGATTTGGTCATAGAGTTCCTTGGAGAATTCGCCCCGGGTGGCGGTTTGTGCGCGCGCGGATAGCTTGGTGAACCAGCGGATCATGTCGGAGAAGAGGTGGCGCGCGGATGGGAAGTCGGTTACGTAGGCGGTTCGGCCGCGGTCGTATTGTAGCTTGCCGCAGTCCCAGAGGCAGGCGTACGTTTCGAGGTCGGGTTGGGTGATGGCGGACAGGGATTGGTATTTGGTCCAGAGGGAGCCGATGTCTTGTTTGCGAAGCTCGGCGTAGAGCAGGTGGTTCATGAAGTAGGAGTTCGGGTGGATGCGGCCGTCGCCGAGGCATTTGACGAGGTATTTGATCATGTCGTCGTCGCTGCGCCGCGTGTAGTGGAGGAGGAGGATGGAGAAGGTCTCGATGGTGGCGGCTGGCATGGGCCGTTTCATGAATTCGGGCAGTCGGACGCCCTCTGTGCTCTCCTGGTTCACGTCGAGTTGGGGAGCCTTCTCGGTGGTGGTGCGCGCCCAGACTTGGTCAATACGCTGCTGGACCATGGCCCATCCGAGGCGTTCGGCTTTCTCTCGCGAGGTGCTGCTGCCGTCGCGCAGCCAGGCGGCAATGACTCCGTTGAGGTGCTTTGCATCTGGCTTGACGCCACGTTCGTACATCAGCTCGATAACCATGGCGGCGGAGTCGACCTCGCCCATGCCGATTAGTTTCTTCATCCAGCTGGCGTAGAAGAAGCGATTCTGGAACTTCCGCGGCAGGACAGTCAGGGTAGAGAGCGAGACCTTGTTCACGTCTTGTTCGGAAATACTGGACGCTTGCAGGTTGCCTGCTAAGCCGACGGCGGCTTTGTAGAGAGAAGTTGAGTCGTGTCGGGGATCGCTGTTGGTGACCATCATATCTTTGAAAACGGCTATGGCAAGGCTCGGTCGGCCGGCTTTGAGCAAGCCAATGCTGACTTGATCGTAGTCGTCCATCGTCATCTTCCGGTCCAGGAATGCCTTGAGCTGCAGATACATCGCCCACGCCTTGACTTCCGCTTCCTTCCCGGACCGTTTGCCCCAGGCCGTGATGACAGGGATCAGAATGCGTGGTTGCCGTGACTTATCGTTGGCTAAGAAGGCCAGCGCAATATCTTGTGCTCGCTGAGGGTCGTCTTCAGCTGCGAACAGCCGGACGCCTAATTTCCAGTATGCTTCCAGGTCCTCTTTCCTTTGGCTGAGCTCGGCCTGGTATGCTTCCCATTTCTCCAATGCCACTTGAGTATCCCCGCATTCATGAAGTGTTTCAATGTACGAAAGAATACGAGGCGTGGAAAGGGTGAGGCCAGCTGATAGCGAGTCTTCAGCCAGGGTGCATACCCGTGCGGTTTCCTGGGGTTTGGCGGACTTCTTCGAGGCCAGAGTATCCCATAGGAGAGTCAGCGTCTCCTCCGACAAGGACTCCACGAATCCCGGGACGACCTGTTTGCATCGCCGATACCACCTCCACAATTCCTGTTCCCAGCGCAGGCTAGAGTCGCCACTCGCGATCCGTCGAAGGCAATTGTTCAACTTGTCGGCATATGGCTGCAGGTTTGAGTCCTCCAATTCCACTTCGTAAGGGCGGCGCACAACCAGTGTACGTGAATCGTCCTCCTCGTCAGACTGCCAGTTCTCCTCTTCCTTGACCAGGCTTTCAAATTCGTTCTTCAAGAGACCGTCGAGCTCCTTCTCGTAGAGATCCTTAAGGCTGACATCGACCGTCCCGGCCGCCTCGTCCTCCTCATATTTCCGGAGTGCTTCGAGTGCAATAGCCCTGTCCTCCTCGGGTAGTTCTCGAATGAACTGGCTGTTGGGGCCGAACGGGCCTTCCTTCAGCTCTTCTAGCTCTTGGGTCAGGCGGGCGAGTTCCTTCTCGGCGTCTTCCTGCTCGGCGCGCCCCTCTGCTTCTGGGTCGACCTTCCGCCTTATCTTGCTCTTACGAGTATCCTGCTCGTAGAAGTTGATCTTGTCTTTGGGACCGCCATAGTGTATGGAGCGTGGCGCTACAGCGGCGAATGCTCGCGGGAAGAACGGGCTTCCGCGGGCCACATGCTGATACCAACGAGCTCCTCGGACAGCCTGGCGGAGCATCAAGTATGAGCGATTTAAATCATGGAACAAGGGTGTATATAGATGCAAAATAACACCGACCGACAGCTGGAAAAGAGCACAAGAGCGAGGATTGCAGGAGGTTGACGGAAAATAAGAATGGATAGCAGCTCCGCGGCGGAAAACCATTTCACCCCAATCGGGACTAGCGCCACCGCGAGCTCGATCGCCGCAAAGAAAGTCACTCCATGAAATAATTCATCCCATTCCTCTTTCTTGCCCACGAGCTGTTCCTCTCGATAAGCTCCATTGCTCCTTGCGCTAGACGCTGCTCATCATGGACCTCGAACCGTTAGAGGTGGAGGCGGCTAATGCGCCCAAAGATGGCACCAACAACCAGGTACCGCTCCCTCCAGGCCGTTGTCGCGAACCCGTACTAAAGGACCCAAGGGTGTGTATATCTACACGCCCGCCGATCAACGAAGCAAATCCTCAGGGGAGCGTCCTTCAAAGCGGCGCAAGGTAGCTCCGAAGAAGGAAGAAGAAGAGTCGAAAGCACATCCCTTCGTGCCGCTCCTTAACGGCGAGGAGGACGAGCAGTCCGTCGAAGCGCGATATAAAACATACCAGCAACTATGGTCGACCCAGGAAGCGAAGATTCAGGTCAGTGATTTATCCTTGGAAGCGATTTCCGGTGGTACAAGTCTAATATTTGGGGTAGGAAATTCTAGGTGATGTCGACTCCGAGGTCCTTTCCAGTGTTTCGTCCTTTGTCCGCTCGACTTCCCCTCAGACGTAAGCGCGAACATTCGTTCCCAATAATTGACCGCATGCCCTGACGATTGCAGATACGATGGCTGTATTCCGGCGGCGTTAGTAACCGTTGGCTCCAATGTCTCGTCGCTGGCTCGTCTGCTGGCCAGACTCAACGACCAATTCATCACGGCCGGAGACGGTGGAGCTATTGTGCTGGAATCCGGTGATGCGCCAAACCTCAAAACGACCCTCAAGAACATCATCCGATTTGCTATTACGAACACGGAAGGGAACAATGGCTATCAGTCATTCCTCACAGATCGAGAGGTGGTTATGCTCCGTCCAGCGACAATACATGACATGCGCTAAGTACCAATACAGGGCCCTAGACTCCTCGGCTACGATCTGGACTTATTAGGCGACTATGTGAAGCGGAAGGGCATCAAGAAGCTGGTTCTTGCCTTTCGAGATAGTGAAGCTTTCGATCCAGGCATTCTTACGGACCTCTTGTCTTTACTAAGGTGTGTCCGTCCCTGCATTTGTGTGGTACTCTGGCTAATTGTCCAGCTCCTGGCTTGATCGGATACCATTTACCCTCCTGTTCGGCATCTCAACTTCTGTGGAACTTTTCGAAGGGAGACTGCCGCGGTCAACTGTCGCCTTGCTACGGGGTAGATATTTCGAAATACATGAAGCGAGCAACTGCGTTGACCGCATCTATGGGAGGTTACAAGCGGAGCAGGATGGGAAGATCTGGCTGGGCAGGAACATCACGAATGTTCTGTTCGAGAAATCCAATGATTCCTTTCAGACTCCGGAGGCTTTCAGTCGAACGGTCAAAGTACGTTTACATTTCGAACGTGTGTCAACCCATTTGACTTACAACAGTAGTACGCATACATGTCACATTTCTTCGCAAACCCGTTGGCGGTGCTCCTTGCAGACGAGACGGTTCCGAGCATGCGACGGGGACTCGTGTGCGAAGCGCTCCGAAATCTCCCTTCTTTCCGATTGTAAGACAGCTTCCCTTCATTAAGATTGGTGATACTAAACTAGTAACAGTTATTGCGAGGAATTGCTTGAACAAGGCTCGGCCAAGCAAGTGCGTGACTTGCTTGAAAACGACGAGGTTCTCTTCCAGCAATGTCTACAACACCTGAAAGACGGACAGCAGAAGATGCGCGACATCTTCCAATGCGTCAAACTGACGCATCTGCTTCTGAAGAAACTCAATCTCGTCAAGAAGACTAGCATATCGGAACTCTCAATCCGTGCCCTATCTGGAGAACTTCAAGACTCGCAATTGGTGGACGACATCCTCCAATCTGCAAAGACACTAGACTCCACCATCCTCTCGGAAGTATTCGATATCCTGCTGAGTACATTAGCAGACCTCCCCGAGCTACAACAGATCCAGACCGACTTCAACGCATTAATACAATCATATCAAGGCACCGAACCCCTTCGCACCGCCCATGACAAGCGCCATTCCGTCGTCGCCACAACCGTCGTCCAGCAGCGGGTGAAACTCAGCAAAGGCAAAGCCAAGCTGCCCCAAGAGCACATTGAGTACACCCAAATTATAGACCGCTTCCACGCCCTGCTCGAAGCATACTTTGGGCAAACTCTTGAGAGCCCGCAAGATCTCGTCCTTCATGAAATCTTTCTCTTTGACATGAGGAACCCCCTAAAAGAGATCTTCTCGCCGCGGCCACGCTTTGCAGTGGAACGGGCCTTGTCTAATCCGTTCGACTATCTCATCTCAGACTCCCCAGAGAAATCCGAGGCTACGGCTAGGGTGTCCGCGAATCAGCCTGCTACGTCTATTCTGTATCAGCTGTATCTGGAGTCCGGGTCCTTGGTCAACGTTTACGACCTCTGGCAGGCGTTCTACGCGGTGTTTGAAAGCGACAAAGGTGATTCCTGCGACGAACGGACTACCATGGCCCTGTTTTACCGCGCTTTGTCGGAGCTCAAGGCCCTGGGTATGGTGAAGAGTAGTCGCAAGAAGGCAGACCATGTTGCGAAGAGCGCATGGATGGGCTTGTAGATTTATATTTGTAAATTAAGCTATAGTACTTGTCATCATCACATATGGCGACTTTCATACTTAAACCAAGGGTATCTTAAAGAACATGCAAAGAAATTATCATCGCTAATCGATCCCTCATCCATGTAGCCCCATTGTACATCATTCGGAAACGGGCAACTGTATAATGTCATCATTTCCCAATGGACGTCCTCCGTCGCTCAACACCATAGCTTCCCGCCTGCGACGTCTAACGGCTTGTTCCTCAGCGGTGCGAAGACGCCGCCCTGGCACTCGTCTAGATCCGGCCGTATCCTCCCCATCCACCATCCACACGTCGCTATCGTAGTCATCCTGATCATTCTCTTCCATCATGCTGCCCATCAACCCGTACTTGCGCAGCTGCTTAGCTCCCTCAGGATGGGAAGACAAGGTACCGAAGATAGCACTCATCACAGTATCGTCCATCCACCATGTCTTCATCAGCAGCACCACGTCCTGTCGCCGGGAGGGCTCCGATAGGGCGCACGGGAACGGGTAATTGACTAGCCAGCGGCTCACGATGCCGGCTTCTAATGCGGCGGGTACATTCTCTTGCAGAATGATATTCAGAATACTGAGTGCCTTTTTCTCACCAGGAGGTCTTGTCTTTGGCAGGATGGGGGATATTGTAGTTGTTGTTTCTTCGAGGTGTTCGTCGGTCAAGATGCACAGACAGTCAATGAGTGCGTTGTAGGTGGCGGGGTCTTTCAATCGATTGCAGACGGAGGTTCGTGAGACTGCACGGAGATATTAGCATACTGTGATCTCATAGCAAGGCAACCTAGGATAGGTGATGCATACGAGCGCGGTTAGACACAAGGAAATGCATGGCAGTCAGTGCCTTGCCCCGCCGTTGTTTGTTCCTGGTTGCAAGGCCTCTGAGAAGCAGGTCCCGTGTTTCACCCTTTGTAGATCGTTCAGCAATGATGCGCAAAGCCCTGTAATTCTATATTAGCTAGTCGCTATTGAGAACATCCGAGGCCGGTCATACGCTGCGCGGAGATCATAGCTGGTACTATCGGAGAGCTTCAGCAAGGTGTCCAAGTTCAATGCTGTACTGATAAATTAGCCAGCGTATACATTACTCAGGAGCACATCGACAGACCATCCTCCGTCCCCTCACTGATCATCTTATCCTCCTTCTCAACATGCTTGATTTCGGTCAATTCGCGCACTCGGCGGAGGTCCGTGACAATCCCGCGCACGGCGAAGAACAGCGAGACGCCTGGACACGGTTAGTCCTTGCTTCATGACACTCATTCCAGGATAAGCCAACATACCTAGACACACCCACACGACACGATCGCTCATATGAGACCCCATGGTTCAACTCGACAACTCCAGCAGCCGATGAGATAATAGTTGCAAGTCCAGCAGCGGAGTAAAAGCGGGGAGTCACGCGGCATCCCCAATAATGCCGGCAGAACCTGACCCACCGAGGCGGTGAGCCCGCTTTTTTCTTCGGCCAAAAAATTCAGTGGAGATCCAAAGCATCGCTTCTGCTATTTGTCGTCGTTCAACACGCAGCCATGCCGCCTTCGCAGCTTAAACAGCTCAAGGCTTCCCTCCGCGAGGGTGGAGTCTTGGGGCCCCAGCAGTCCAAGAAGCAAAAGCGTCAGAATGCGAAGACTGGTGTGTCCGCGCAAAATCGCATGAAGCGGGAATCCGCTCTGCAGGCGATTCGCGATCGTTTCAACCCGTTCGAGATCAAGGCCACTTCGCGCCCCAAGTTCGATGTGACCACGCGCGATGTCGGACCTAAGTCGAAACATGGCCATGCGAGGCCCGGTGTGACCAAGTCTCTTGGTGAAGAAAAGGTGAGCTAGGTTGGACATTCTTCGACACGGGGTGTCACTGACAAGGTACTTCCTCTACAGAGACGCCATACGCTTTTGCGCGAAATGGACCGCAAGAACAAAGTTGGTGGAATCCTCGATCGCCGGTTCGGTGAGGATGATCCGACAATGACGCCGGAAGAAAGGGCTGCCGAGCGATTCGCCCGTGAGAGTCAGAAGAAACTGCGCAAGGAGTCGATGTTCAACTTGGAGGACGACGAGGAAGAGTTCCAGCTCACACATCAAGGCCAGTCTCTGTCATTTGGAGAGGGAATGCTCGGAGATGACTTCCGCGAAGGCGATTTGGACATGGACGAAGAATCGGATTCGGAACTGCCTCGCAAGAGGAAGCGAGAGTTTGCCGACGATGAGGAGGCTCTAGATGACGATATCGTATTTGACGATGAGGAAGGGGAAGAGCAGCCAGAGCGCAAGAAGTCGAAGCACGAAGTCATGAAAGAAGTCATCGCCAAGTCCAAGTTCTACAAAGCCGAACGACAGAAAGCTAAGGAAGACGATGACGATCTTCGAGAGGAGCTCGACAAAGGTCTTCCCGATCTCTTCGACATGTTGAGAGGCGTGAAGCCTCCCCCGAAACCGGAGCCTCCAAAGGACGATTTCGCCTCAATGGACCCCGCTCGTGCAGCACTGCTGGCCGGAAAGTCACAGAACGAGACCGAGCAGGAGTATGACCAACGCTTGAAGCAGTTGACCTTCGATAAGAGGTCTCAACCGACGGACCGTACGAAGACGGCAGAGGAGAAGGCGGCGGAAGAGGCCGAGCGGCTGAAGAAGCTGGAAGAAGAGCGTGTTCGACGAATGCGCGGTGAGGAGCCAAGCGAGGACGAAGAGGAGGAGGATGAAGAGGAAAGTGACGAGGAAGGCAGTGAGGACGACGACGAGGAGTCGTTACCGGACGATGCCAAAGCGTTCGGTTTGCAGCAGCCCACGGCCGAGACGAGCACTCGTCCCGAACTGGGTGTCGAAGATGAGGACGATTTCATTATCGACGATGACCTTGTGGAAACGAGGTCTAATGCCAGTCTCTCCTTCGATGAAAGCGACCTGGAGATGGAATCCGCGGAGGAGTCCGACGAGGAGCCTGAAGACGACCAGGAGGACGAGTTGATCAATGGCTTCACGCTCCCTGAGAGCAAGTCCGGCGATACCTCGACAGCTCCCAACAGCACCGAAGAGCCAACTGACGGTCTGGCATACACATACCCCTGCCCTGGCAGCCATGACGAGTTCCTGGAGATCATCAAGGACCGTGTCTATGCAGGACCTCCCCGTCGTCGTCCAGAGGATTCGTGCCCTGCACCATCCCCGTCTTCACCCCGACAACAAGATGAAGCTCGGCCGTTTCGCGGGCATCCTCGTCGAGCACGTTGCATACATGGCCGATCTACCGGAACATCCTCCCTTTGCCATTGTGGAAAACATCCTCCGTCACATCCACTCCCTGGCGAAGACTCACCCCGACACCGTCTGCCAGGCATATCGCGCCCATCTCCGCCAGATTGCCACGGAGCGTCCGCTCAATCTCCGTGCTGGTGACCTCGTCATCCTCACCGGCATTGCCACCACCTTCCCAACCTCCGACCACTTCCACGCTATCGCAACCCCGGCACACCTCTGCATCTCGCGCTACCTGGGCCAGGGCGTCGTCAACTCCCTCGCCGACGCGTCCGCCGGCACTTACGCAGCCAGCTTACTCCTGCAATACCAGTTCATCTCCAAGCGCTACATGCCGGAATTCATCAACTACACCCTCAACATGCTGTGCCACCTCAGCCCGAAAGAGCCCAGCGAGAGTCTCGGGTCCTTCCCCCTCCGGAGCCCGCAAACCTCTCTGCGTCTGAACCTCTCTTCTTCCAAGACTACCATCTCCCCCCGCAAGCTTCGCTTCTGGGACACGACCGACCAAACCCACTCCAACCCCGAAGAGCTCAAACTATCCCTGCTCACCACCCTCGTCACCCTCCTCGGCACCGCCTCCGACCTCTGGACCAGCAAATCCGCCTACACCGAAATCTTCACTCCAGTCCAGAACGTCCTTAACCACCTCCGCAGCAGCCTCAAGGGCAACAAGAAACTCATCTCCTCTCAAGTGCGGGACACCATTCAATCCACCCTGGACAAGGTTACCACCCAACTCTCTCAAGCCAAACTCACCCGTCGACCCCTCCTCCTGCACAACCACCGGCCCTTGGCCATCAAAACCGCCATCCCCAAGTTCGAAGAGACCTTCAACCCGGACAAGCACTACGACCCGGACCGCGAGCGCGCCGAAAGCAACCGTCTCAAGGCGGAATACAAGCGCGAGCGCAAGGGAGCGATGCGCGAGCTCCGCAAGGACGCCAACTTCATTGCGCGCGAGAAGCTCCGCGAGAAGAAGGAGCGCGATGCCGAGTACGAGCGCAAGTACAAGCGGCTTGTGGCGGAGGTGCAGAACGAGGAGGGTCGCGAGGCGAATGCTTACGAAAGGGAGAAGAGAATGCGGCAGGGCAAGCGGTGATGATGATGATATCCCTCATTCATCGTTCGTTTACTGCTCTATGTGGAGCAGTAGTGCTTCTCACTTGTTTTGCCTTCTTTTCTCTTTCTTTTGTTGCATTATGTTTCATCACCTGGGTTCATGTCGACGTATCTGCTCGGTCTAGCTGTGTGTGCCGGACCCGTCTTTTGGTAATTCTGATGAGAAGCAGGTTGATATAGATGTATATATTCGGTTATAGTTACTTGGTTTGATCATTGGGAATGATGATCGTGGAATGGCAGCCAAAAAAGAATGTTTTGATTTATACAAGACCATCTTTCTCCATATATTCAATTCACGTACCATCACTCTATAGCTTACAATATTATACTATCTATATATATACCTTACCACCGAACAAAGATAATAAGTGCAATCACTGCGACAAGTCCGGCCCAACACTACTCCAATATTCGCACCTTTCCCTCTGCGCCTCCGACACCGTCTCCATCCTCGTCTCATTCGTGCGGACAAATATCCGCCGATAATCCTCCCCATGTCCATCACTCCACGTCTTCCACTCCGGACTCCCCGGATACCTCAGCGGATTCGGATCAAACACTCTAATGAAACTCGTCCAGTAGCCCTGCATCACCGGCACAATTGGCGCATTCTCAGTGAGATACGACGCCGGCGGTGTGCCACTCACATACTGCGGGCCCCAAATGGCATTTTCTTCCACAGTATGACTGACACCTCTGCCTGAGGCTTCCGCGGCGGGGTCCTGCACAGCATAATGATAGTTCCAGCTGTTGACACCGGCACTAGCAAACACAGAGGACATGTAGATCCCCGGACAGATATATCTGATTTCACCGTACGCGGTGCTAGCGGGACGCCAGTAGGGGGAGGAATTGGGGAACTCGCGAGTTTGGTTTTCTTTGAGATACCAGTCGTTCAGCTTGGTTAGGTGGGTGAAGTTGATGTTGGGGAATTGGTCTTGGATGAAGGTGTCGGCTTCGCCGACGGTGGAGGTCGTTTTGGGGACGAAGATTGTTCCTTCGTTGGTGTCGTCGCCGAAGATTACGGGGACTTTGATGAATTTGCCTTGCTGGAAAAGCCGGTATGTGTAGTCTGGGATGAGGGAGCCGTCGACGACGGGACCGTACAGGTAGAGAGGTGCTTGTTGGGCGGTGGGTAAGGGTGTGTTGATGTTGATGCGCTGCAGTTCTGTGGTGTTTAGTCGGCGTAAGCAGGCGAGGGTGTCTGAATCGCTTGCGCAGCCGGCGCGGATGACCAGGTTGTTATAGGCGAATTGGCTTTGATTGACGGTCAACATAGGAGCAAAGCTTTGGGACTCTGCGGCGGCAGCGTGGAATAGTTCGTCGTCTCTGCCACCGTGGGCTGAAAGATGGAGAGTGATAGACGCTGCGCCTGCGCTGTCGCCGCCGATAACAACGTGACTGGGATCGCCTCCAAACTGCGGCTGCAATTAGCGGTGATTTGCTGTGGGTTGGTGAGTGTCCGCATACCTTGCTGATATGCTCTTGCACCCACTTCAGGACCTTGATTTGGTCCTTCAGGCCATTGTTCACGCT
The DNA here is from genome assembly GCF_000002855.4 of Aspergillus niger. Lineage (NCBI taxonomy): Eukaryota > Fungi > Ascomycota > Eurotiomycetes > Eurotiales > Aspergillaceae > Aspergillus > Aspergillus niger. The sequence continues at coordinate 2,016,095 of NT_166531.1, forward strand.
TCCTCCCTCCAGCACCTCGGATCCAGAGAGGAACCCGTACGGACCGACCCTGTAGTTGAAGGTGACCACCACCATGGACATATTGGCCGCTTCGATCAATCCTGTTCCATTGTAGTTGGGGCTGGAGTTGGCATTGAAGCCGCCTCCTTGAATCCAAACGAAAACGGGCAGCCTCGTAGTAGCTTCCACCGAGCTGGGAGCGTATACATCGAGGAAGAGACAATCCTCGGACGTGCCTGCGGGAGTGGGATATTGGCTGGTGGGAACACACCGGGGACCATGCTGTGCCCTGGGTATTAGCAAAGCACAGACTCGCAATATATCTTTTTATTTATTGTAGAAAAAACCATACCTTGAATGCTTCTTGAACGCCATCTACCGTGTCAGGATCCTGTGGCGCAGAGAACCGCAGAGACCCGGTAGGTGCAGCCGCGTAGCGTATCCCCAGCCACTGACTGATACCATTGGGCAGAGATTTGCCTTTATATCTTGTGTAGCCAAGGTCCACCGTAGGGTTCTGAGAAGATACTACTAGACCAAAGAGAAAGAAGAACGGTGCCAGATGAAAGAAAATCATATTGTGTTGTGCAACGAGCCTCGGGGCCACGAATGCTTTAACCGATTGTGAGAACTGTAACGCGAAAGATCATGCTCTCATCAATAAAAGGACACCCCAGACGTTATAAAGCACTTTCAGTGGCCCGGCAGGAATACATCTCGCGGAATCGGCTCCAGGGTCTGAACAATAGGGTCGCAGATGTGGAGAAAACATTGCAAGGCAAGGCGTCCTCCTTCCGCATGCGGTGATTCGACATGGCGAAATGACAAGAATCCTGCCAACACCACGGATCCTATTGTATGGGAGGTGTGCTGGCCACCCAGATGAGCAAGGCTAGCCAACCAACTCTGGGCATAAGAACTTGGAACCCGCCCCCACGTTCCGAGCCACAGTCGAAGGGAGAAACACTCTGTGGGGGCTAGTATCAGCGGCACTGATGCCGCAAGTGAGAAGGGGTCAAGCCTAATCGGCAGCTAGGCTGTGCAGATGACGTGAATCGGCAGAGAGCTGGTGCCATTGCGCTGTTAAGGGTATGGATACCAAGGATTGGCAGTTGTCTCCGCTGGCCGATCCTCATCGGGGCTTGCTCCATTCCTGGTCAATGGACATGACGGGCCAACTGAAGGATCGAAACTAAGGAACCTTGACTGGGCTGAGCAGGACCCTGAAATTAATGAGATTCTTCGAGTGAGATGAGTTGGACTCAAATCGGATGGAAATGAAAGAGAAAGGAGAGTTGAGGAAGTAAATCCGGAGGGGAAAATCCGCGCCTCCGCATGTGACGAAATCCCCGCAAATCCTCATGTTTTTTTCCCGTCGCGTTCATCTTTTCCAACAATGTCCATCTGACTCAAAGTAACAACCCAATCCGAGCTGCATTCGACTCCCTATAATCTACTATAATATATTCCTCGCCAATATCCATAGTCCCGGCTCTACTTCTGCCTCCGACGCACGCTCAGGCCCGTTCGCCATGGCACCTCCGCTTCCCCCTCACTCCGAGTCCCCCGCACGCGGGCGTCCCGATGAAGACGACGAAGAGGAGGACTACATGTCCATGATCATCGAAGAGCCCCAGCAGAAGGAAACCTTTGCGCAAAAGAAGAAGCGCCAGCAACGTGAGGTAGGCTTTTCAGGCAAATATCCGTTCAGATTCAGCTTCAGCTCCACCTAACCTTTCTCTTAATCGCAGGCCGAAGCGCGAGCCAAAGTCCCTTCCAAAGCCGAACGCGCCGCTCAAGAAGCTGCCCGTCGCGATGCCGCCTTATCAACCAGCACGCTCGACCCTTCCAACAAAGGGTTTCAAATGATGGCCAAGCTGGGATTCAAGCCGGGCCAAGTACTCGGAAAACCTACCGCGCCATCACAAGATAGTGAGAAGGACACCAAGGATCCCCAAGATCGAATTCGGTCTGAGCCCCTTAATCTCATCTTCAAGGAAGACCGAGGAGGAATCGGTCTCGACTCGGAGCGAAAACGGAAGTTCCTCGAAGAAGCTGCGGAAGTAACCAAGAAGGTCAAGCAAGAAGAGGGCGATTACCGCGACCGCGTCCGGTTGGAGCGCGAGACACGACGGCTCGAGGCCCAATTCTATGCGGGGCAGAAGGTGGCTGAGCGCTTAGATGCGGAGGCCGAGGGGGAAGGGGAGATAGAGCCACCACCAACTGAGACCAACGGAGAAGAGAAAGAGGAGCAAGAATCGCATGCGATACCGGATGTGGAAGGCGAAGAGCCACAGACAGATACCTCCACATCAACTACAAAGAAAGCTAAGAGGCCCGTCAAACCAACATCTCAGATCAACATTCTCTACCGGGGGTTGGTGCGCGAGCGGCAAGAAAAGGAGCGCGCCGTGCAGACACGCCACATGTTGCAGACATCGCTGCCGTCATCGTTCTTCCCGAACCCTCGATTGCCGGGCTATGAAGACTCGACGCTCGACCCTGAGGACCATGAGGCGCTGGGAGGCCGCCGAGAGATGTCCTCCATTCTTGAACAGGAGCTAGAAGAAGAGGATCCAGAACTGGAGGAATTCAACGCGCTGGAGCCAGGCGAACGACTGGGCCGGCTGGTTCAATATTTGCGGGAAAAACACCACTACTGCTTCTGGTGCAAGTATCGCTACGAGACCGCCGAGATGGAAGGATGTCCCGGCGTGACGGAGGAGGATCATGACTAACGACTTGCCTACTATAGTTATGGAGATCGGCATGCTATGAAACCACCCATGTGAGCGTATGTAAAACAATCCTATCTAAATCGTTGGATGTGAAGAATTAGACTAGCTATAATTATCATATCATGCAGGACATTTGCCTAACATTACATGTGGTACATCGGCCCAATCGCCAGGATCGGGATTGCATATATAGTTGAGGAAAGAAAAGCCGCATGATAAGAGATAGGCGATGAATGGAACATCGCCAGCAGTTGGTGAGAAAGAAATTTCAGTGGTATCAGTCAAAGCGCCATGAGCCATCAAACGTACACCGGCGACGACTGCTGCAGTGCACGAAGCAGCCACCGGGATTCAGAAATTTGCAACAGAAGAGTGGCAGGATGAAAAGAAACAGCACCGTTTCCATGCTGAAATGAAAAGGGTGAACGCGGAAGAAGAAAGATCAAGAAGCCAGATGGATTGATCTCAGGCCTTGGCCGTAGGAATGGAATCCATTAACTGCGCCAACGACCGACGTGGGATCGTCTGCAAGGTCTGGAAACAGCCGGTGCAGATTCGCAAGCAGCAAAAGACACAACGGTATCGAACATCACGATCGAACTTCTGGCAGGTCATGCAGGGAACAGCATGCCAGACATTGTTGGCGGGGGGCATGGACCGATGGTCCTGGTAGCAGGCAAAGTGCAATTTGTTCAGCGGCGCCGCGACAGGCTCGATATCAGGAGGCGTCCATGGGCCATTGTTTTCTTCACTGGACACGGGTTCCATAGGCGCGCCAGTATCGTCCAATTCCGGCTCCGGTTCTGGAATAAAGTCTTCCAATGGCTCTTCGGCATCCGGACGTTGGATGATAGGTTCGGGAACCTCCTTCCTTGCCGGAGGGCTTTGCACCGGCTCTGAAGTAGCAGGAGGACGATAGGCCTGATAAGCGCGAGGAGGGGGAGCGTAGTTAGCTGCTGGTGGAGCAGGCTGTGGGAGGGTATCTTGATGATGAACAGGGGCGTTGAATGTTGATGATGGTGGCTGCACGGCGGCAGGCAGCGGAGCAGGAGCCGAATAATCAGGTACAGAGTCGGTTCGAGGTGGGATTACCGTCGTCGCGGGTGCCTGCACGGGCTCTGGCTCCTTGTCTGGCAGAGAATCAGAGGACTTCTGCTTGAAGCCTTTGCGAGCAAAAGATGGAACTCGCAGGCCGCGGGGCCGGTTTTCTTTGTCAAGGATGGCCATGTCTCTTGGTCGAACGCAATGGTCTTGTGGTGGTGGTAGCAGCAACACCGCGGGAGAGCACGGTTAATTATCCGCGCAAGTGAATCTGGCGGGGTAACTTTCCTACAAGGAAGGAAAGAGCAATAGTAGGAAAGAATGAAAGGAGAAAAAGAGAGAAGGAGATTAAGAGGGAAAGAGTGCGAAGCCTGGTAACCCTAGAGAGCGCTGTGAAAAGGGTAAAGAAAAAAAACTAGAGGGAAAATGAAAAGAAAAAATCAAGTCCAACCTGAACAGGCGCTAAAACAAGACATTCAAGGAAAAAAAAAGGTCCATTAGGAAGTAGTTAGTGTCAACAAATAACTAATCATCAGGGGGAACCGAAAAAGTGGATATGTGAAAAGATAAATCCGGCTTGTCCTCGATCCAGGAACGCGCAACAGGAAATCCGAGCTGAACCATGGATGAGCTCCACCCGTGGATAATGACGATAATGCATCATGAATGAATGAGCGTCATCGAGAGAAAAGTGGGGTGGGGGTGAAAGCAGCTGAGAGAAGAGAAAAAAAAATAAAATAAAAGAGAGACAGGAGAGAGAGATGGATAGATCGCACCTGGGTGGATGCCTTCTGATCGACTTCAAAACTTAAAACAAGGGCCCTGTGAAATGAAAGGTCAATCGCCAAGCGAGCTGAACTACTGAAGGTTGAGCATGATTCGGGATGAATACTAGTGGTCGATAGCGTCCGTTCGGCATCGTGTTGTGGTCTTTTCGTGAACCTCCGGGCATCCCGTCTCGTTTAGCCCCATGAAAGATGCATATGTGTATCTCGGAGTGACTTTGTTCATGCTGTCACGCCGGGGATTGGCTGTGCAAGGCGACTTCGCAGCAGCAGACTCAAGAGAAGCCGATGACTGGGACTGGAAAGGCAGCCGGCAAACCCGCGAGGGAAGATCGGCGATGACGAGAGAAGTGGAGGATGCGCTGGAGGGCCCGATGGACCCTGTTGAGGCGCTAATCCATTCGACAGGCCAGGATTTCGAGGAAGAAGTCCTTTGCCCACTTATCTGAACTCCCCGCCTCCCATAGAAAAGTAGTGGTAAAAATCGTAGTCGTCGTGGTGAAATACATATGCGGAAAATTCGAGTGATTCAGCGTGGACAACGCTTGGTATGTTCCTCATCCTCCCGTGATCACACCAGAACGAATGGATACAATGAAATGGAAGGTCAATAGTTGAGAGGATGCCTCCTGGTCGGCTCATTTCCTGCCAGGGTCGGTGGAGCCCGTCGCGTGGCTGAAACGAGATCGCACGTCCGATCCCGCCGATGATCCCTCTCCGTCCGAAGGGTCACTGGCTATGGGTAGATAGATATCTATCGCCTACAGAAGAATAATAGAAAAAGGATGACAAAGTATAGGATAACCAACACAAAGAGGGACAGATTCGGTCAAATCATCCCCGCAGTAATTTCCAACAGTGAGTTAGTAGATCGATCTATCCCATTCCAGCTACCAATCACCATCGCAATCTGGTGCCCCGAAAAAACAACATGCTCAAGCAGCGAATGATTGATAGATTGAATGACATCCACATCCGCCAGTTCAACTCCCGCACGCTCGCATACATAGGAAAGACAAAGGCGCATCATCCCACTCACTCACGCGCATGGGCCCTCAACACAGAAGAAAAATGAAAAACCCAGAGAATGGTGGCTCAGACGAAATCTATGCAACTGTATGTATATAAGGAAAGATACCATATGCGTCCCAGTGTCATCACAACCAATGAAGAAAAAGGAAAACGGTTAAAGGAGCGTATCATCATCATCAGGCCCTCCAACAGTGACAGATTCACTAGTCATGGTCTTGGATACGTAGCGCTGGCAGCTTCAGGACGTCGCTTCCGTATCATGTGTGGTACCTGTAATTTCGACGGATTGGGTCTCCAGCTCTTTCGGTATCAAATTGTCGCGCTGCTCCTCCATCGGTACCTTGGCCTCAGTGGTAGTCGCGGGTTCAGCAACCGATGCCTCTGCCACCGGCTGAACGGACTGCGAGGCTGACCCCTCCACATTCGGCTTGGACGAGGTCTCTTCAACATGCTCGGGTGCCTCGTCGCCCTTCTCTTCATCTCCAATCACGGCTGCCAGACTGCGGAAATTGTAAAGGGGCTCTGCAAAGGAGCCTGCTCCCTCCGCGGAGCCCGCATGATCTTCCGACATCGATTCGACCAGCGAGGAGAACGATGACGATGCACTAGAAACATGCCGAAGATGCGAAGGCCTCGTGACATCTTTGGACGACGATTGGACAATCGTTGGAGGTGACATACTCGGCGCTTGATCGGCCGGGCTTGCCGATGCCGCCGCGGGCTGCACTTCCTCGGCCGCAGTACTGGGTTCAGCGGCAGAGCCACCAGCTGGTACAGAACGGTCTACCTCCTTACCCTTGCCGGCCGATACAACCTCCTCAGCCGCAATGGAAGAGGAACTGCTCGTGACCCTACCTAGCCGCGCATCCGGAAGCACATCCAAGGCGGAGCTGCTCGCATTGTTACTGGTGAGCTCGGTTTTGCGCGCAACCTTTTCTGCCTTCTTGGCTTCCTTCTCCTTTTTCTTTGCCTCTTTCTTGGCCTCTTTCTCCTCTCTCTTGCGCCGCTCTTCCTCGCTCGCTAGACTGAGTCGGATCGCCTCCATCATCATCATTTCTTCCAGATCATCTATGCGATTCCGCCTCGAGCTCTGACGAGGTGGGGCAATGTTACCGGACCCTTCTTCCGCCGAGTCGGCTTCGTGGCCAGCTGCGCGCCTATCCGTGAGGAATGCCAGCGCCTGCAGCGCCGGGGATCCGGTGCGCGCGCTAGAGTTCTGAGCTTCTGGCGCGCCGTTTCTCCGCATGACGCTTCTTCTTCCCAGACCAATCCGGGAATCATTTCCAGCGCCGTTAGAGTGCATCAAGTAAGCCGCAGTATGAAGGGCAGTCGCTGCTGCCGACCGCCGCGCAGCATGAGCTCGGGCATTTGCAAGCTTTTGAGCCCAGTCGGGACGAATCCTATCGGTAGTAATCACGGTTGGATCGTTTGCCGATAACGAGGTCGCGCGTCGACGGCCGGTGGTGGGGGTGTTCCCAGAGGATAGAGAGGATGTGGAAGACAGTGGAGAGGCCATATTGGGGCGTGAGCTCGGATCAGAAGCGTACGCTAGCCCTCTCCGGAACGGCGGGGGCGCATATGTCACCCCAAACTCCGGCTGGACACAAAATGGACATGCCGAGGGTTCTGACACTAGCTGGCAGTCTTGGCTTTCGGCTTGTTCACCACCCTCAGCTGGAGCAGAATCTGGGTTAGCGTCTCCATGCTCCGGCGGATGAGGGTCGGGGCGTTTGATCTGAACGAAACATTCGGAGCATATAGGCTGGTCGCAACACCTCGTCCGATTGAGATACGGAGGATAGTACAGAAAACAAATGGGACATTCCGCCGCGTCTTTATATAGGTAAGCTTCAATGGGTTGTCCGTTCACAAACGGGTCACGGGGTAACTGCATTTCACGTGAAGCCGCATCAGACTGAACTCCATGCTTCGGCGTGGTTAGCGACGCAAGTGTCTTGGCTCGCGCTCTGAACAGTGGTGAGCTCGATGTGCCGGACGCGATAGGAGATGTTGGGGAGGGGAGGGAATGTGCGGGCGTGGATGACTGGGAAGCGTCGGAGCCGTATGATTGTGATCTTGACGTAATGGGGACCATCAAATATTGCACTGCGGCTGAATCCGAAACCTCCTTTGCGTCTTCCGCGGCCTTGGGAGGGTTCTTATACTCCAGTTCAGGGGGAATCTCGTCGGGAGGGGGAATGGGAAGGCCACGCGCCGCAGCCATAAGCTGGTGCTCTGTCCACGAGTCCGAAAAGTCATTCAGTCCTCTCCAAAACGGCGCAAGTCGTCGTTCGATCTATAAGGAAATAGTCAGCATCGGCTCCGGGCTCTCCAAGGCCAGAATTGGCAGCAAAGCAAACTCACCATTAGCTGCCGGACCACAGCCTTGTTGAAGTCCTCTGGACCTGTATAGACACCTTGGGTCACCAGATAACCACCATCCACATGTTCTTCCTTCATACTACGCTCCCGCTCCTTGAGCCGAGCTACCCGCTCTTTCTCTAGCCGGCGAGCCTCTCGTTCCTGTCTTGTTTCTCGTCGATGTTCGAGCGACGCCAGATCTCGCTCTGAACTTCCGCCTATTCCGAGCAGGGACAGGTCGGGCCGGCTACCCCGGTTCGACCTGGAACCATCACCATGGTGGCGGTCACCGTATGGGCCATGGTGATGGCTGCGGCGACTGGATGAAGCAAGCGGCCGGCTCTCTTTCGCCTGAGAATTGCCCATCTCGAACGAGAATGGGAACCGACGTGTATGTCGACAATAGTAGGGTTGAGTGACTGGATTATGACGGGTTAGGATCGATGGTGAGATTGGCAAGAGGCGGTCCGGATAAGAAAGCGGAGAAGGGAGCGAAGTTCCCGTCCGGTAATGAGAGGAGAGAAGTGACTAAGTAGCGATGTTGAAGAACGCCCCGAAACAGAGGAAGAAAGAAAATGAGGATCCAAAATAAGTGAAGGGAAGGAAATGTGGAGCACACTTCAGAGGACCCTCAGTTGGTAGGGCGGGGAGGGGATGGGAAAAAAAGAGATGATGCTAAGGAATCCGAGTGGCCATGTGAGCGACTGAGGTCGAAGCTGGAAGCGGCGATGAGATCAGACGTGCGGGCTTTAGTTAGCCGCGGGAAGACTGGTATGGGGCCGGATCAGGGGGGGGTGGGTGTGTTGAAGGAGGAGGAGTAATGTAGGGGGAAGGGATCTTCGTAGCAAGACTACTTTTAGATATTGGGGAAGAGTGGCGAGTGAGAATCCTAGTACTTAAGTAGTTAAGCGATGAAGAGGAAGAAGAAAATAAGTTTCAAAGGGGGAAAAGGGAATAAGGGAAAAGAGCAGGAAGATCAATGGCAGTTACTGATCGTTTTACGGGGATTACACAAGTAACAGCTGGTAACTAAAAAGCAGGCCGGGTCGGGTCTGGTCCCGTACGAAAGATTACCTGGTCGTTTCTCTCCGGATCCACTATTCACCCGCCAAATCCTGCTCCGGCTGAGTATCGGCCCGACTGTTACATTGTAATGGAGGCTGAAATCCATTTATTGCTGTTGCAACTTGCATCTCGTTCCAGTGGATACATCGAGTCTTACATCAATCATTCCGCCATTTGTTGCTGAGCTATTCCTACCAGATTTTTCTTTTCTACACCCGTACTTCCTTGTCACCATGGTAGATAGAATGAAACTTATACCAACTTCGATCAATGCTTTTGGGATGTCACAGAAACCTGTGGCTGAGGATGGCATGCCTGCGCCACATCTCCATAACCCGGTCTTGGCGGCCCGGAAAATCCCTCGGCCAATAACTGATCCTATCATTAATTTTTCGGTCTTGGAATATCTATTGCAACAGGGTCTGCTTGATGCTTCGTTGGAAGCCCATTGTGACCATTCACAAGAACTTTCTGTCTTATTCTACTCAAGTTTGTTTCTCACCGAGTATCAAAGACACTTGTTAGGCTGAATGCGCTTGTGACTGCACCTTTTTCCCTCCGACTTCTTAGCCGTCACCTGCACTGCTACCGTACTCAGGTATCTATCTAACTATCTATTGGGCAAATGACGACCACACCGTCCGATACGAAGCGCCTGCATATCACCCCATTCACCCCAGACCTCCTACCGGCAGTGCTCCCCGCATCGATCAAAGCCCTAGCTACGGAAATCTCCTTCCATTGCATTCCAACCTTCCCCGAAAATAATTACGGCTACGTGACCCTGCCAACCATGGAAGCCGACAAAATAAAAAAGAAGCTCAACGGTTCCATTCTCAAGGGCAAGAAGTTCAAGGTCGATACCGCTCGCCCGAAGAAAAGGTCAAGGGATGAAGACGAAGTCGACACTGCTCCCCAAAAATCATCATCCGAGAGGAAGTCCTCGAAGAAATCCAAGAAGCTGAAAGCGGGCGAGGAAGTTCTGGATGGCTATGAGCTCCCGACGGATCGCCAAGTAAAGAGGGGCTGGACCGAGTCGGCAGATTCGAAGCAGGAAAGGCGCAAGGAAGAGAAAAAGAAGAAGAAAAGTAAAGACGAAAAGTCCGCAAAGTCGCAGGCCAAATCCAAGTACACCGAAAAGGCCGAATGTCTATTCCGCACAAAACTACCACCCAATAAGACCTCCGCCGACGAGGCCACAGAGACAAAGGCCAAGAAGAAGAGCAAGAAATCCGCGCAGGAAACGGTTGTTCACGAGTTCTCCAAGACCGTTACGCATCCGAGTTTCCTACGTTCTGGGGATGAGCAATCAGCCCCCACAGTTGGATTTGAAGAGGGTAAAGGCTGGGTAGATGAGGCAGGGAATGTGAAAGAGACGGCCAGCGATCGGATAAGAAGTGATAAGTATAGGCCAGGACAGGTACCCGGAGCCAAGGAGAAGCGAAAGGCCGCAAAGATTGTGAAGGATGAAGTTGCCTCTCCCAAGAAGGCCACAAGTCAAAAGACAAAGGCTGTCGAGGAAGTCAAGTCTGATGAGGAGTCGGAAGACTGGACCTCGTCTAGTGGAGAGTTTTCTTCCGATGAAGATTCTACAGATTCTGAAAGCGATCAGGAGTCGACTGATTCATCGGCTGAGTCGAATGATTCATCCAGCAGCGACGATGATACATCGGTTCGGTCAAAAAAGCGCGAGCAAGAGAAAGTAGCTTCCGAATCAAAACCCGCCGTGGATCAAACTGCTTCAGCCGTGGATGATAACCCACCGCCCCCACAAACTGTCCACCCACTGGAAGCGCTTTTCAAGAGACCCCCGCCGGGTGCCCCTGAGGCGAAGCCTGAGACAGAGGGGCATGCGCCGTTCAGCTTCTTTGCGCAAGATGATATAGAATCGGAAGAAGAGGTTGAAGATAAGCCGACCGAACCGCATACGCCGTTCACCAAGAGAGATCTACAAGACCGAGGATTAAGAAGCGCTGCCCCGACCCCCGACACGGCTTTGATAGGTCGGGGAATTAACTGGAAGACCACGGGACGGCCTGATCCTATGGACATAGATGATGAGACGCACCTGAATACTCCAGTTCCCAAACCCGCACCTGGGCCGAAGGAAGACTCGGAATTTACCAAATGGTTCTGGGAGAATCGGGGTGATAACAATCGCGCTTGGAAGAGGAGACGACGTGAGGCTGCTAAGGAGCAAAGGCAGAGAGAAAATCGCAGCAAGGGGATGAAAGGAAAGTCTTAGAAGATGCTGCTTACTGCATGATTTTCGCAATTAGCTTTGATAGATTTTGCATAATTGGCATGCTTGCCCAGGCAAGCATCATGTTCAACTTCGTCACACGACTTGTAGGTCCGATTTCGAGTGTAGGCTGCATGCTACGGGAGAAAATCACAGGAGTGATAATAGACCATCCTCACAATGAATGATTAATATAGTTTATCGTTGGTTCATGATCCTTCGGTGTCCTCAATAGGAGGAACTGTAGATCACGTGGTACCAAGAATCCGGGGATGGATCGGAAGTCTGGCCTTTCCGCCTTCAGGCGCCAATAAACCATCGTTTCCGCGGCCGCAACGAAGTCCGACACGTCAACTCTTGATCCCTGGGGATAAGATAACCATCCCTTTCACAGCGAATTCGCCAGCCATGCTACTACGGCATAGCGCCTCTAGGGTGCTATTTCTTTTCTCTGCCTTTTTGCTCTGGACTTCATTTGTGGTGGCTTCCTGTAAGTCTTCCCCGGTCGTCTGGTGTCCGATGCTGGCTCCGCTTTTACTGTCAAAAATAGAGAGGCTAATAGTCAAACGCAGCCCCCGCGTCATTCTGCAAGTGCACCTGCTTCTCCAACAGTACGATCATCCCTCTCGATCCCGACTCTTCCGAATCGACGTCGGCCTTGAACGGTGTCTCCCACTTCCTCCGTCGCAGCGATGATGCAGCAATCTTGGATACGAGAGCGAAGAATTATCGCTCTTTGAACTGCAATGATTGTAACCGGAAGTTCTGCTTGGACTATGATTTGCCCACCTGTCATGGCGCCAAAGAAGATGATGTCTTCACAACCTGTTTCCGTATGAGCCAATTCACCCTCGAGTCACTTGCCATTGTTCGTGCTATGCTAACATGACGTCTGTGCCTCAGAGAGAGACTCCCGGAAAGACCAAGCCATTGTATTCATGTTTATCATTGCTACTGGCAGTCTGCTTGCCTGGGCGATCTTTAAGCCTTGGGTAGAGAAGTGGCTCGAGGTATCTTATTCATCAGGTCCACGGCTTTCTTTTACGGAAGCGCTGACTCGTTCTAAAGGCTGCGAGAGAGCGGCGATTATATATCCCAGTGTCCGAAAATGCTGGTCGTTAGGGACACATGTCATAGCCAGATCATACACTATCATAGTCCGGTACCTTTTCACCCGGAGACCCAGTCCAGTCGCTCGAGGCCATCGAAGCAGGCCATCTGCGGCACCAAGGGTCAAATGAATCGACGTTACGGATGGCCGTCAGGATCGGAGCGCGACTCACGCTTGACATATGCTACCTAATGCATGCTTTGACATAACAGCACGTGAGCATAACAGCCCAAATCTGCCTCCTCATAAAGGCAATCATTTCTTGGTGGGCCTTACCTTGGCAAAATGTACAGATCGGCCAGTGCCTTCTCAGTTCAAGCAATATTCTGCAACCTGTTATCTGAAGGGTTGCTAGTTGTCTGATTGTAAATACAAGAAGTATAGATTCAAGACCTACACATTTCGGTCTATGTCTTTCATTACCATAGGATCCGTTATCCTTAATGTATCGAACCAATTGATGGCTAGAATACGTTGCGGAGATATAAAGAAAAATACTATGGTCATCCTGGCTTTAAACTGAACCTTCCAAGAACAATGACAACATCCTGGCAGTAGATCCAGACAAAGCAGAACGGTCCACGGTCTAGACCGAGCAATCGATGACACAATTGCATATATTGCATATCACTCCACACAAGATCACGGACTGTGGCTGGTCTGTCCGAGGTCTTTATTGTCTTGTTCCAGGCAACATAACCGAATTCAGTCATGTAATAATGAGTGAGTAGCAGCTTCCGGATAGCGGAGGGTGATCTAAAATCTGGCAGAAGCCGAATGGTTGACCCAACTGTATTTGGCACCTGCAGTGTGTAAAGAAGGTTATCAACTTATCGAGCTCGAGGAGGAAGATGGGGTGTGATTGGCGTATTGCTGCTTGTCGGGGTTGCGGGGCGCCCCGGGATGAAGTGGCCCAGCAGTGGATTCGCAGTCGGTTAGTGTTTTTTTAGTCACACTCACTAACTACGTTAACTATCTAACTAGTCAATTACTCTAGATACTAGTAGTAACTACAATAGTATCTACACGGGTTGCAGAGAAATGTGCTATAACTGTAGTAATTCAAGGGCATTATTCCTGTAATCGCTTTCGATACTTGATTAATCGATGATGCCCACATACCATCTGTCTGATAAAGGCTAAAGGCTAAAGGCATGCTCGCCACCTGCAAGCTTGTCTGTCCTCGGAAGCCCGGAAACCCAGGCCCTACAAAGGAATGTAACACCGACCATCCCCCATTTACTGGTAATAGAATATGACAGCCGTCTATGGATAATGGCATGTATGTGGAACATCAAAAGAAAAGTCCGGTTGCAGCTCCGGCCCCTGGGGCTCGACTGAACCTAAATTGTGCCGGTGATACGCAGGTCCTATGTATGCGCCTTATAGAAGAGCCAGGTTCCCTGGCAGGAAAAGAGCACCGCTCACTGGAAGCTGAAAATTTTTGCAACGAGGTAAAGTTTGGTTGGCAAATCAAGGAAGTCGGATAAGAAGGGGGGTTCCATACAATTCGACCAAGACTGACCCTGGAACCACATCAGTTGGACGAACGTCTGTCAGGTGGCGCCCGCTGCTCTCTTAGCAGGCACTACTAAGACTTGTTGTACCTTACTTTCCACTCCCACCCACTCAATCTCTCTCTGCCTGCAAGAAAATGACTATCATCTGGTTCCGAGAACCAGTCAACCTGCTTTTTCACTGTCCCCACTTCTCCACCGTCGCCTTTTTTATTGCCGGTCCCTTTCTTTCTTCTTCCCGGCTTCCCGCTCGCTCTCTCGCTCTCTCCTCTGCGTTTCTTCCTTCAACAAGCCGAGACACTTGGCCGCCGATCTTGTGAATTCTCCAGTCTCTGCTCCTTCTGCTACTGTGTCACCTTCCCCCTTTCTTGACCCAGAGCGAAAGCATTCAGTGGTATCGTTAGATCGAGAACTGACTCGATACAAGTTTATCGGCAATTGTGGTGTTCTTTTGCGCTCGGCACTTTCCATTTTCGATCTGCACTGTCAAACCAGACGCAAACAAGGACACTTCAAGAGGAGGGCCATTAGCAAGGGTTTTGTTGTTTTGCGGAGGGCTTGCCGTAAGAGACTTAGTTTTCTGTACAGAAGATGGTATTAACACTGCAGCAAAGACCAACCGCCTCGGACCATAAGTTTCCCACTGTTCAGCTCTTCCTTCTATGTATGCAGATCCGTTGCCCTTTGCTGCGTTTGCTTTGCTAACGCCTGTTCCTGGGTAGCAATATGCCGCGTCGCAGAGCCAATCGCCTTGACTTCCATCTTCCCATACTCATGGGTAATGGTCAGGGACTTCCATGTGGCTGATACCAACAGCGCTTCTTTCTATGCGGGAATCCTCGTCTCCGCTTTCTCCCTCTGTGAAGCCCTCACCGGTATGTTTTGGGGCGGGCTTTCAGACCGTGTCGGCCGCAAACCCGTTCTCATCTCCGGCTGTTTTGGCACGATGCTATCCCTCCTCATCGTGGGATTCGCCTCTAATTTCTGGGTTGCCCTCTTTGGACGGGCCCTGGGTGGAATATTGAATGGGAATATTGGTGTGATTCAGACCATGGTCGGTGAGTTGGTCAAGAATCCGGAGCATGAACGTAAGAATATTCTCGTATCCCCTGTTTGTGGTGGTACTTGTGGTGGTACTCGTTAGTTGGAGCTGCTGCTGACTGTGCGCGCCTATAGCTCGAGCTTACGCTGTGATGCCTTTCGTGTGGTCAATTGGTACGATTATCGGGCCAGGTAAGTGCGATGGTAATCTGAAGGTACAAATGGAAACGGGTGTTAATGGCTTCATCCGCTGCAGCGATTGGAGGGTTGCTTGCAAAGCCTGCTGAAGGTTTCCCCTCCTTGTTCTCCATGAATGGCCTATTTGGCAAATTCCCTTACCTTCTGCCTAATCTCGTCTGCTCCGGATTACTTCTCTGCAGCATTATCTCCAGCTGGATCTTGCTCGAGGAGACGCATCCTGATATGCAACCATGCAGAATGCCAGATGACCTGGATCATCCGTCCGTGGAGCGTCCTCTTCTTGCAACTGCAGGAGCTACCGCCAATGCAGGCGCAGATTTACGTGCAGAGTCCTACGGTACTTTCAACCAAGTCCATCTCCATGAGGATGAAGACTGGACGGTGTACGCCGATGGTTCAAAGCCCGAATCCACTTCGCAGAAACCGACTATTTTCACGTGGCGAGTGACCATGCTTATTATTGCCTTGGCAATCTTCACTTACCATTCGATGACATATGACCATCTGTTGCCCATCTTCTTGCAGGATAAGAATGCCAGCAGCATCTCCGCGTTGTCAAATTCAGCTTTTCGTTTTCCAGGTGGAGTCGGTCTCTCAACTCGGACCGTTGGATTGATCATGTCAAGTGATGGCATAATTGCACTTGTCATCCAGAGCCTTATCTTCCCTTTCCTGGCTCAGCGCTTGGGTGTCTGGAGGCTCTTCGTTGTCGTCACCATTCTTCATCCGCTGGCCTATTTCATCGTACCCTTCCTCATCTTCCTTCCTAGCCAACATGTGATCTTCGGCATCTACACCTGCTTGGTTGTCCGCAACATTCTCTCGATTATCGATTACCCCGTCCTTCTCATTCTCATCAAACAAGCCAGTCCCTCCGATTCCGTTCTCGGAAAGATCAATGGACTCGCGGCCTCGGCCGGCGCCTTCTCACGCACGATGGCGCCACCAATTGCAGGCTTCTTGTACAGTACGGGCTCCAAGATCGATTTCACGGCCCTGGCCTGGTGGGGAAGCACTTTTGTCGCAGTCATCGGCGCGGTGCAGCTCTTTTTCATCGAACAGAAGAAACATGCCTCTATTACAGTTCAACCAGCTGCACATTGCCACTATGCGTCACATACCACGCCAGTCAAAGATGAGACGGTCCATATCATCGTGACAGATGTCGATAGTGATGGGACTGGCCATGTCTAGGAGAACTACTGCCTGAGCGCAACAGTGGGACAAATTCATGAGACTTGTTTGCCTGAGAGTTCTGCGTTCTAGTCTGGCATACTATGATACCACGATATTGCTTTTATCGAAAATGTTTATGATTTGCTGTGCTGCATTCTAGCGCTTACAGGGTATCAAGGTGTCGATCACTGTATATAGATAGGATAATACCAAAATTTCATATACTACTTAACAATTTGATCATATCTGAATATGCCTTTGGCATTTGTGTACCGACTGTCGATGATGCAAACAAAGGCGGTGGGACAAGGTTGGCTCCCCCGTCGCAGGGCGGTGAGGAATCCAGAGTTTTGCCAATCACAGCCGCCTCACTAACGTGACGCTAGTCCCCACTAGGGTTAGTTTTGTTTACCGCGACATCCTGGCAACGGCCCGAAAATAATCATCATAATAAACGCCGCCTCGAACCCCATCACAAACTCCGCATTATTGTCCCTCCACACGGGCTCTGGGACTGCTTCATAACCTTCCCCATCGATTGGTGTCAGGACGCTTGTCCACACTATCGAGATCTTCAATTTCGTCTCCCTCAAGAGTGATCCCACCCACTGTCATCATGACTACCCCCTTATCCTCCTTGACACCCTCGCGCCAGAACTCCCGAGCCTTCTCGCCGAGCTATGGCAAACCTGCGTTCGCTGTAGAGGAGGACGATATGGATGCGCCCGAGGATCCCTTATCAAGCCCCTTCAAAGTGTCGACAGAAGTCCAGGAAGATCCCATCCCTGAGCACGAATTCTACGAATCGCACGACGATCAGGGAATGGATAATGAGGACGTTGAATCGGTGATGCCAGCACCTAGCTCGCCGTTCCAATTTAATGCAAGAGAAGAGACTGTGGACTTTCAGAGACTGCGGGCCCTTAATCGGCAGGTGTCTCCGGGGGGGTTCGGGGACCACTCCATGACGCCTAGAAAGCGCTCCTACGAACAAGTCCCTGACGATACGGATGGAGATGTGACCCCCAATGATAGATACAAGAAGGGGACTGGTCCGAGGGGCACTCCTGATATCAATGTCTACGCTGATGAGGACGCTGGATTCATTGCTGATCACAACCTGGTAGAAGATGCTGGCCAGGAAGTTGTGAATAGCATGGTGGAGGAGAAGAACAATGAAGGCATGAGCACTGTCCTCCATGAGGATGATAAAGATAGCGCCCAAGAAATGGATGGGAACCTTGACCTGCAGGAAGCAGACGACGCGATGACTGATGACTCTAACGAATCTATGGATGAAACACGCCTCAGCACTTTCTCCGCCATTCCAGATATGACCACTTTTGCGCAACTTCGAAATGATTCGCCTTACAAGACATCGCGGCCTCATCTGAGTGACGCGGAACTGGCCAGCCCTTCCCCCGCAAGGAAGTCTCCTCGACGAAGCATTCTCAATAACATGGGAAGCTCTCTTGCATCCCCTCTACCACGGAAGCGAGAATCAAGAAGCATCCATGATACCCCTAATTTGCTTGATTTGACCGATCAGCCGAATATTTACCCCCGTCAACGTTACAGTGTACAAAACGAGCGCTACTCTCCTTCCCGCCGGTCTCCCTTGAGGACTGCCAGAGATTCCGTGAGATCACCTGCGAAGGCTTCCCTTTTGGATTTCGACATTCCTTCTGTGCCTACTCCTCGGTCAATTCCAACGGTCACCCCTCGGGAGCTTGAGACTCTGAAATCCGGCTTCCTCTCCGAGATCTCTTCCCTCAAGGCGACTCTCAGCGGAAAGGAGGCGGAGGTTGCCAGCCTCAAACAGGCAGTTGCAGATGCGGAACGTCGTGTGGGGGAAGCTCTGGAAGAGGTCCGTAACGAAGTTGCGCGCAAGGAAACCCTGGAATTCGAGCAAGCTGAGTGGGAACGAAGGGGCCAAGAAATGGAAGCAATCCTTAGAGAAGTGAGAGCGGAAATTGTTGAGGGAGAACAAGAGAAGGAACGATTGGCACGGAAATTGGATGAGGCAGAGAAGTCTAGAGAGCAGTTAGAGGGCAGAGTAGTCGAACTGGAGAGCCAGTTGGCTTCGGCTCTCCAGTCTGCCTCCGCTGGCAACGCAGCACCTGAGAATACGTCTCGCACCAAGACATCCGAGGAGACCGCCAAGGAAGTGCAGGACGCCGTGGAAAAGGTTGCACGTGAGCTTCATACGCTTTACAAGAGCAAGCACGAAACCAAGGTTGCTGCATTGAAGAAGAGTTACGAAGCTCGCTGGGAAAAGCGCGTGCGTGAAGCCGAGAATAAGCTGACAGCCGCCAACGAAGAGAATGAGCGATTGAAGATAGAGCGAGATGCCGCCATGTCAGAGCCCCCACGAGTCGACCCCAGTTTATTGTCACACGAGCGGGAGGAGCACGAAGCAGAGAAGCGTGTGCTGGAGGCACAGATCAACGGCTTACAACAGGAAATGACGGCACTGAAAGAAGACAACGAACGCCTGCACGCGGAGCTGAAGCAGGAGCGAGCAGAGAAAGGCGAGTTGGTGGCAGCCGTGGATGAATGGTTGGCAATCCAGCAGGACCAGCCCCCAGCACAGGGCGACCCCCAGCCTTTGACCACCAGAGAGCTTGAGTCGCCAGAGCCAGTGCTTGTTGCCCCGGAACCACCCACTGGGAGTTTCCAAAGAAGCGTAAGCCATGGCAGCACCTCGAGTGGCATTCGTCCTCCAAGTACCACCTCGAGCAATGGTGAAAAGAGAATCCCTAAAATCGGAGCAATGGGCAACAGACATGCTCGAGGCAACAGCGGCAGCAAGTCCGGAATTGCGGTTCCCACACCCGGACGAAGTGGTATCATGGGATCCATTGAACGAATGGGCCGTGGCGGTGCTTAAAGACTGCACTCTCTTTTCGCATTTGACGATAATGTTTTATTTTTTTTTTCTCTTCCTTTCTTTTGATCCCTTTCTTTTGAGTCCTTCTTTGTGGATTTTTGTTTCTTCCCCGATATTTGCTGGATTGTTTGCTTATTGTATACTGGTATGGCTGTTTGCTGGGCACATATTATTTCTCGTTGAGATATCCCCGAGACGGCGTTTTTGGCCGAGTGCCATGGAACCCACGGACTGGTTTGATCAATGAATGACGGATTTATCGATGTAACGTGTTTATGCTTTTATGATAGCTCTTCAAATTCTTATTACAGTACGCTCTTGAAGTAATTGTCGGCACCTGCATCATCCAACGGTGGCCTTCATGTGGACTCTACAGCTGGCCGGGCTTTAGAACTTTGTTTCAAAAGGGATTAATTAGGCCTAGATTATATTTGTATTCTATAAAATACTGTAGAGTTATCTTTAACCTCTCAAAACTACTTTCAAGACCGCCTCCCTTCCAGAATACCCCAAAGACCATTTTCAAGACTACTCCTGAGACTACTATCAAGGGACCTCCTATGGCCATTTCTGGGGGCATTCTAGGCGCTACTACTGGAAGTGACACACTAAAGTAAAATAGTAAAGTACTACAGCAACAGAAAATCTTATTGCTACTCAGACAAGTCTCTTGTACAAGTCACAAGATAGGGCTAAATCTGCATAGATTAAGCAGATTCTGTTTGATTACACGTAGAGTCCCAAAAGCAATCGCTTCAGAAAAACAAAGTACTATAGAGATCTACAGCTCTAAATACCATATCTCGGGGCGATTGCTGTACTGTTCATGTTGAAGCTGAGAGACATCTAGGCCCTCAGCTTGGACTAAGTAGTGTTCTGGGGTAGATGACTCTTATTATCAAACTGTAATCATTATCAGGGTCCTTGCTTGAGCACAGGGCTTCTAGGGGTGACACTGCCCGAGATGCTAGGGAAGAGAAGTGGCACAATAATATTGGAAACTCTGGGAAATTGTTAGGACACAAAAGGGAGATATTGAAGGATCACCTCTATAACCATACTTAATATATACTGTTACCTTCCTCTTCTCTAGAATTGAGTGTGCGTCTGGTAAGATTCTTTTTCCAACATAGTCTGTGGTGACTATGAGAATCATGTCGTCTACCCTACTTTATGCATAGACATCTGATAAAAGGGACAATCATTAGATCCTATCTTTATAAGCGTTACTACCTAAAGTGGTTGTTACAACACCAGACGATCACGTAAGTACCTTTATCTTACTGCGTCTAGTCTTCAAAAGCCTTGTCTCCGCTTACAAGAAGTCATTAGCAGAAATATGAGGACTACTAGGCAAATGTTAGTACTTGGACGTGCTCATGTTAAGAGGAGGGGTTGAATTCCCCAGGATCATCGATGCTGCTACTAAGTACTAGTAGTTTGAATTGCCACGTTAGTTACTCTATACTACGCCAAGCGTTGGAAATATATATCTCAACTCGGTTATAGAATTAGTGAGTAGTATTTATCAGCTAGTTATCAAAACAGTATACGAGAAGGCTGCCAAAAATTTCAAAGTATGTATAGTACACCATTCCCCAAGGACGAAAATATATCGGGGAGATAGTAGTATTCTTCTCATCAGCTACAACTTGGATCCTGCTATCATCTGGCGGGGTTACCCCGCGATCTGCACTGCATCCATCAGATTTGACAGACCAACACAGAAGGCCCGCAGTCCATCGAGCTTCATAGGACATCAACGTCTTTTTCCAGTCATGCGGGAATTTCCGCGCAGTCAATGAGTCAAATCCTGCAACGATCTCCCAAGGAATCAAATAATTCATACCCTCATAGCCGGGGCTAGATTAGTAGCAGGAAGGGCATGCGACAGCTCCTTTTTCTCCATCTGTCAGGCCCACCTTGTGCAGCGCGAGTCTTCTGACACGGACCTCTCTCGGACTCGCCTAAACCTTGTTAGCCATGCACGGTATGACTTCATTTCCGTCGTGGTGATTTCTTTATTCCGTCTGTGAGTTTACCCAGCCTTCTCTCTCCCCTCGTCTCTCCTCTCCCGTCCATCGGGTTACCGCTGGTGGCTTGCAGCAGACATGAAAGAACGTGGGGGGGCGTGCAGGCTGGGCTATGGCTCTCGGATTGCCATTGTCCGAGCTCAAGCTTGCTCGGCAAGATGTCCGAGTGCGTACATTAGAAAAACCAACTGCGGGAGTCGTGTATCTGCCCCCCCTTACTCAAGTTCAAAGGGTGGACTGGAATACTCCGTACAGGTTTTATAAAATGAGTCATGGGATTGGTATGTAGTTATATCCCTCAGTCGTAAACTACTAACTAACAGGGATCGCTTATCGAGTCATCCTCCCTTGAATAGGTATGATTACCGAATTAGGCAAGACGCTCCTAGGGGGCCCCGGATCTGGGGTTATCCGCTGGATGGCAAGTAGTGGGAAGCATGCCACTGTGGCTGAGTATAGGTTCTCTATCTGCGTTTCCATGGTGGGAAGAGAATTATTCACTTTCTATAGGATATAAGGCAAATCGTGCAGGCGTTGGACCTTCATAATCCACCAGTTACGTACAGGATGTCCAACCAAACTAGTAGCAGGCAAGGATGGAGGGGCGTATGATATCATAGGTAAGGGGAAAAGGGAATGCGAGGGATCAGGTTCCTGTCTATCCATCTATCTAGTATCAAAGAAAGCATCTAGTTATGAGAGGTTGCGGGAGAAGTCAGCTCCCCGGCCTCCCCGGGTTAGTTCTGAAAGATAGTAGCAGCACGGAGCAGTCCGAGAGAAGAAAAGGGGGGGTGTGAAACTGGGGCAAAGGCGGGAATGTTGGCTGGAGAAACTGGAGCTGGAAGGTTCGATCGCCCGCAATAGATGGACCAAGCGAAATTCGGCTCTGGGGTCGAAAATTGATCTAATCCCAATTTCTTGCCCCTTACTATTAATGGCAGCTGATGATACGTAACTTGCCCCAGACAACCAAAAGAGCTAAGGCTACCCGACTTTCAAGTAAAACGACCGGCACCGTCGCAGGCTCCATTCCTCCGTCCCGGGAAAAACGAGAATCCAGAGCCCAGAGTCCAACTGGAACAGTCTTTCCCCGATCGGGAGCAACTCCACGTTTTTGTGTCCAACTCGGGGAGCATTACGCGATTTATGATTGGCGGCCAATCGTCCTCCAGCCGACTGTTAGTCAGCCGTGAGCGTCCCCACATGGGAATCCGCTCGAGTGTCATTGATTGGCGTGGGGGAAATCCCTCGTGATAGTCGGAGATTAGCCAACACGGGCCAATCACCACCGCTTGTGCGTTGGTTCGTTTTTCCCCCACGAATTACTACTAGTAGTACTAAGTAAGTACTCACTTTGTACCCCCGTATTTTCATTCTTTGGTCCAGTCAATCAATCCCTAATTACGGCATGGAAATCTCGTTGATTTACCTTCTAGTAGTACTGCTTGCGAGGAAAGGTTGCATGCCTCCCCCAGGGGTAAGCACAAGATGTTCATGTGAAAATGGACAGACAACGCTAGCACATCTTAAAAAGGAAGGTCTTAGATAATTAAGTAGTAGTACTAGTTAGCTGTAGGTAGTGCTGTTGTCACTCTTTATCAGGAATTGAAACATGAATTGATTAACGCCAACGAGTTGATCCAATCACCTACAGGTAGGGCTTTTCCTACAGTAGTGGCATGCAGCATGTCTCGATGGCACACATTGACAGCAAGGAACCGCCCTTTCATGTCACCCTTCATTACGACACTGTACATGAAACAAACAGAGAAAGAGAAAGAGAGAGAGAGGGAGAGCTATCTGTTCTATCCACCCTAGAGGAATCGAAAGGCCCTAAGCTCATCATAGGTGCCTGGTTCTACCCCAGTGCGCCATCCTTTCACTCTACTTGTGGGGTACCGAGCTCTTTCCTCCGATTCTCGCAGCTCCCCGACCTCTTCTCAAGCCACAAATAGCCTTTGGCAATACGTACACAGGTAGTCTGCTGGTCCCTCCATACTCCACTTGGGCGCCAGCTAGATAATACTAACCCGCCTGGGGAGCGAGCTCACAGGTCACCCGCTCAGATTCTGGGCCGTTACGGCTCGCTATTTCCGACAGAATTATTGGACAGCTCCAACAGAACATTCTTTGCTACCTTGCGAGAGGGTTCGTCTCCTCCGGTTGTCGGCACTATCAAGCGTGACATCGGACCCTCTATCACGTGGGTTGAGCTTGTTGTTGATACATTTTGGGGAAATCACATTGCAGGGATAATAATTCACGCATGGAATGGGTGATGATTAATATTATTCATCCGTAAAGCCTAGTGGCCAGGTCTAGAGCAAGGTGTGCTTTGCGCTCCGTTGCTGCTCCTTGGATTTGACTGACAGCTCGCATGCACAGTGTGTGTAGCAGCATCATCACCATCATCAAGAAATTGGGGCCGATCCACCCGCGCGATATTTTGCCCTAGTCTGTGACCAGCACCAATTTACGACCCATTCAAAGCCAGCTGCATCCAGAAGTAAACGTCAATTTACTCCTGTTTATGATGACGTTTACCTACTATTTTGATACTATGCATCTCGTGATTGTATTCTTCAAAGAATAATGCCTTTCCATGCCTAAATTAAGGAGGAACACAGTAAAGATCTAAATGACTTCTCCGGAGAGTAGGTCTCGATGCGGCGGGCGAGCCGAATCCAAGGACTCCCGCTTTTCTCCAGTTCCTAGTTTTAGTGGGGTCTCCCAGCCAGTGACCGCATTTATTGATTTCTGTCTAAATAATCAAAACCCCCGAACGAACTAACCGTAGGATACCGTTCCCAACTCCCAGTGTCGTCCCAGGTTTGGTCCGGCCCAACGATTCGCCCCTCCATCGGCATGCGGGATCGGCTGCGATCCTACATTGGGCAGCTGGCGGGCGGGCCTGCCCTGCTTCTATCCCTCATCCTGCATAGCGCCTGGCAACTGGGCTTAGTCTCTGCCGGGTCTGGATGCTGTAGGCCAGCGACAACCACCTGGCTCATTATTAATTCTTGATGCATTGGCAACGATACCTTGTTAGTTGGCTTCCTTTCCCCAAAAAGGCCCCTTCTGTACTACAATGTAACTTACTTACGTTTTTCGTCTGGGGTAAAGGATATGTGTATGATCGTCATAAGTCCACTCTTTCTCTCCACCAACTTCAAGACTTAGTATTCTGCCTCCTGCTTCGAGACCGCATGACATATGCACCGTCCGCACTGGATGGGTCATCGGAATACCGAGTGCAAACAAGCTGCAGGCTGCACTATTTCCAAGTTATCCTATCTAATAGACAATGTTGATGTGACTATCACTAACTTTCCTATCACACGTAGAGGGTTTCTCAGCCCAATCCAACCCAGGAGACAACACTCCGTCAAGGTAATGAATGTGTGAGCGAAGAGGACAACCGTGTGCATGTGTGTACTCTTATCATAACGATCATCGAGGTAGGCTCCGATAGCGCAAGGGAAACCCACCCTAGTCCGAGATCATCATGCGCCGCACAGTATATGCACAAAGCAGTGGCAGATAACTAGAGAGCATACGGGATAATCTAAACGGAGCGCTTACGGGCCTCGGCTCCGTGGTATCTGGCTGACTGACCCATACTCGGCTGTTTAGCATAACGTAATCAACGGTCGAACGGGCCACACGGTCAGGCGGGCCATCCTGAAATCCCATATAAAAGATGTCTTTTTGATTCTATTATATATCAACCAGTACTACTTCTATGAAGCTCTAACTTTGTAGATAGTTTATATATATAAGAATAAGTATTCCATGAATTTTTCAGATTTTTAGAATTTTTACTTTGATAATGAAACCAGATTCTTATATAATATATATAAATACAGATATTGTAATATGATAAGTCCATAAGTAAAAGTATATTCATTTTTAGAAGGTATATAGATATTATTTATATTATTTAAAATCTATATAGAAGAAATCTAATTCTTCTAGACCTGGATGGTAGAGATATATTATGTTTAAAAAGATATCTTTTGTATAGTATTACCAGATGGCCCGCCTGACCGTGTGGCCCGTCCGACCGTTGATTACGTTAAGGGAGATCGTGATGTGTACTCCGTACCGCAGGGGCCGATCCCCGATCATAAACACACAGTATAACATGCACTTTGCAATACGGTTCCAGTGGAACGGGGGGGGCAAATATAATAATCTTGATAGAGAGAGAGGGAGGGGCGGAGGGAGGGAGCCGAATGATTTACATTTTTGGTAATAATCGCTATTTTCGAGCCAACCTGATTGACTGACGTAAAAGGGGGCAATGGAAGGGAAGCCGACGGAAGCAGACCCGAGTTTCTGAGACGCCGTGCTGTGCAAGCAAAAGAAGTCACAAGGGCCGGAGTCTTTTCCGACATCGAATATGACGCATCCTCCCTTTGTGTGTGCGTGTGTTAAAAACTAACTGACTCCGGAAAAGTCACCACCTACTCCGTATACCGCCCCGTGGCTGCATTTCCCTGCACGGAAGAGTAGCGCCATGACAGTTTAGAGGACATCCAAGGGTCAGAAATAGTCGCGAGGAATATTCTACCAAATAAAACTTCCCACTGTAAACACTCGAAGAGGAATGGTTTCCATGAGTCTTGTGTCTTGTCTCATGGGGATAGCACGTTTAGTTGAACCAATGGAAGGGTCTTGAATTTGCTCCCGGTCCCCTCCGGTGGTGGCCAAGCTGCCGATGACTGGTTGTGGCGGACAGGGCCAGTAACGTGACCGGGCCGATGGAGCACCCCACCCCCTTCTCAATCGGTATGGAAAACTGCCATCGTGTTTCTTCTGGGTCCGTTGCTACTTAGTAGTGGGGAAGGGAAGGAAGAGAGGGAGGGGGGACGGGCTAAGAGGACGGAAAATACGGAGTAAGGGGACGGGAGTTGGTTCACTTGACTGGTTTGGGTAGACTAGACTACACAGTAGACAACGGATACATACAGAGTACACTGAGAAAGAAACCGGCTGTGGAACGGAAGCTGAGGAACTGGGTGGAAACCACTAAAGACTTAGTAAGTACTTCACTAAACCTGTTTCGGGGGAAGGAGGAGGGGGTCCTGCGTTTTGTAGTGGACCTGAACAAACAGTCATGAATTTCTGAATGGTCGTTGAAGTCTCCAGTGGGGGTGTTTTGTACAGTAAGCAATGCGCAACGACTGGCTCAAAAAGAATATCCGTAATCTGATTGTGTCTTTTTCATTATTACTTTTTTATTTCCTTCCCCCACCACTTTGACTGGAACCCGCTTTTTCTCCTTCCCAAGCCTCCAACCGCTCCCAAAGGGGACTAGTCGATGCGGTCTGAGGTAAATACAGACCCGCACTAGCGCCGGCCTTCTTTTCTAGCCAGCGTGACTAGTGCCTATAGTCTAGTCCACGATAGGTAGCAGAGTCTTTTTCACTACTCAACTAAAATCCCCCGGCGCGGTTTGACGACGACGACCGCCGATGATGATGATGATGATGGTGATGATGATTAACCCAGGTCAGGTCCTCTTTTTTTTTTTTTTTCCTTTCCTTTCCCCTAGTCTCAAAGTCTACTACGGAGCACACCGTCAGCCAGTGGGTTTCCACTTTCTAGGCGGAATTCCACGGTTCTGGTCTGGGGGAGGCGACCATGGCGAGTGGATCTGGGGCTCATCATCCCCAACGCCAACGCCTCCTGACTGACTGGATTTTTGACTGACGGTTGGAAAAGGCACTTGCGACATTTGCTGCTGCTACTAACACTAGTTCAATCGTACTTAAACATTCTCCTCCCCGGCCCTAGGTCTTGCCTCGATTTTCGTCCCTTTGGACGAAAAGATTGGAACGTGGTCCTGTGATTCCTTTTTTTCTTCCTTCTCTCTCCCTTCCGGCGGAAAGTGATTCTCTAACCTAAATTCCTGTATGGATTTATTTTAAAATAATTTAAAAAAGAAGAAAAACAGAAAAAAGGAACATAAAAAAAAAAGGGAAACCTCTCCACTCTTGTTACTTTCACCTCCGTTGGGTCACGTTCTGGATTTCCTTTTCCTACTACACACACACACCTCTTCCTCCACCTTTCTCTTGTTAACTCCTACTACTTGCTACTTACTACTACTACCTTCGCCATCTTTGTCCTATTACCTATAATCCTCTTTGTCTACCAAGAAAGTCGCATTGATTATTCTACTCTGATCATCGCTATACTTCTCCACGCCGTTTCTCTCCCAATTCCTCTTCCACCATCGATACGAAAACAAAAAAGGCTGGCCTACTCACGGATGATCTGGTTCAACTGAATTTACGCTTTGCATAATGACTAACACTGCTGTATCAACAACTTCCCCCACCCCTCAATCCACCGTGGAAACCGAGGCCAAATCCAAGAGGAAAGCCTCCACTGCCGGTCTGCCCGCCAATGCCCGTCCTGTAAAACGGAGGGCGTCCAAGGCGTGCTGTTGCTGCCGGGCTCGCAAAGTGCGGTGTGATGTGGTCGAAAATGGTTCACCCTGCACCAATTGCCGCTTGGACCAAGTAGAGTGCATTGTCACTGAGAGCAAGAGGAGAAAGTTCGTCCACGTCGAATACATATCTTCCGTTTTCCCTCCGCAGAAGTGCCGGCTAACCACGAGCGCGCCTTGTTGCCACTGTTCAGGAAATCACGTGTTGAGGTCGAGAATGCAAATCCTCACCAGCTGTCTCAATCACCTGCAGAAATCCCCGATGACGGGGCAAGTCTGTTCAGGCGACTTAGCGAGTGCCATGGCCTTTCCGATATGGCCCCAGCTTCTCCCTCGCAGCGCTCTGTAGATTTGGATCAGGGGCAGCATATGCCACATCTTTTATGTTCGTATTCCACCCTTGATTAGTCTCGGAGATTGTGGCACAATGATCCATCTCCACTGTATCCATGTCCGATAAGATGCTGATGCGCACTTGTGCAGATCAAAGCCAAGCGAACAGGATTGGCTCCGGGGATCGCTTTCGAAGAAGAATGGCCCCGAATCCCGCTGTTCCAGCTACGCTTCCTTTGCACCATGTGACTTCGCAGATTCAACAGCTGCTGGATCCTTCCTTCGCCAATGCCAGGTCAGGCGGTGTGGTCTTGCCAGATTACATCCGCGGATTGCCGCCACGTCTGCAGAAAGAGGATATCGACTACTTGTCTATGAAGGGAGCCCTGACTGTCCCCGACGTGGGACTACGCAACGAATTGCTGAAAAGTTACATTCACTACGTCCACACTTATATGCCCCTCCTTGACCTGGAAGACTTCCTGCAGACGATCGTTCAAAATGATGGCATCCGCCGTATGAGCCTATTGTTATTTCAAGCCGTCATGTTTGCCGGCACAGCTTTTATCGACTTGAAGCATCTCCACGCTGCCGGTTACCCCACCAGAAAGGCAGCTCGGAAAGCTTTCTTTCAGCGTGCACGACTTCTCTACGATTTCGACTACGAGGTTGACCGAATCTCTCTCGTCCAATCCTTACTTCTAATGACCTACTGGTATGAGACACCTGATGACCAGAAGGATACCTGGCATTGGATGGGTGTGAGCTTGTCCCTCGCACATACCATTGGTCTGCATCGGGACCCCGGCAACTCCCGGATGGATGTCCGGCGCCAACGGATGTGGAAACGGATCTGGTGGAGCACATATACGCGGGATCGTCTGATCGCCTTGGGAATGAGACGTCCCATGCGCGTGAAAGACGATGACTGTGATGTTCCGATGTTGACTCTGGATGATTTCGAGTTCCATCCTTTCTCGCCGGAAATTGTGAGCATGGTAGGCAACTCGGAGATACTTCAGAGTGTGAGCCATCAGAGAGAGCTTGCCCTGATGTTCATCGAAAAGGCCAAACTTTGTCTCTGTGTCAGCCATGTCCTGTCAGCCCAATATTCGGTTCTGAGCCACAAATTTGGTGGAACGATGGAGACGACCATGATGTTGGTACCCAAGAAATCAGCAGCGGAGACCTTCGAGGTTCGTCGTTGTGATCAGGAGCTGGAAGACTGGCTGGCCCACCTTCCGACAGAGATACGCTACGCCCCCGCAGCGCCCTCCAAGTTGAATGAGGCGCAGGAAGTCCTTCACTCTCATCGTGCACTCCTGAAGATGGTCTACTTGACCACGTCCAGCGCTCTCCATCGCCCTCAAGTTCTACCTGCGATCCCATTCCCTTCGATGGACGCTGAACTACAAGAAATTTCCAGGAATAAGGTGCGGTTTGCTGCGATCGAAATCACAAATATTGCTCAGGATCTACACAGCCTAGACCTGACCCGTTATTTCCCTACGACCGGTGTTACGGTCCTCCTTCCCGCCGTGATTATTCATCTCCTCGATATCAAGTCAAGTGACCACAACGTCCGGATGACCAGCCTTCACCGGTTCTACCAGTGCATGCGCATATTACAACGTCTGAGAGAAATATATGCATCAGCAGACTTCGCGACATCGTTTTTGGAGGCTGCCATTCGCAAGGCCGGAATTCAGCTTACAGTAGCGCCGCAAGATGTGCAGGCACGGACGAACAACATTGTTGACACCTCAGCACGCGTCAACACTTTGACGCCACCCCCCGACTCTCTTGCGCAGAAGATCCCTGACCTGACGTACCCGAAATCTGATGGCGCAAGACGTGCCAGTCAACTTCCCAAGGAAAGCGGTCCTGAGTTCGCATCAACGCCTCCACCCTCCGACGGTAGCGAGAATGGGAGCACCAGCAACATCAACCCCAGCTATCACCAGGATGCCTTTACCATCCCCAACTTCGATTCGGAGCTGAGCATCAGTGAACTCATGGATCTGGCGAATGATGCGGAAGTGACCCAGAACGACTTTGATGCCTTGATAAACTTTGACGATGCCGGTGCGGATTTCCTTGCTCCCGATGATGGTTTAAACACTGGGAATGGTAATGGGAAGAACTATGGCTTCGGCTTGGGTACCATGAACAACCTTTCCGACATCATGGGTTTCGATGCTGAGAAACAAGGCGTTGATTTGACCGGCTTGGGAGACGGACAGCTTGCCGACGATCGCGCGGCGGCATTACGGAACGACATGAACACTTTCGCAGCCGACCTCGATGCGGAAGTCGGCCTGAGTCTTTAAGCGACTTGGAAACACCTTTGCGACATCGTCCAATATTTGTGCCAGTGACTTGAAATTCGTTTGCTTTCTGCATTGCCCTTGGCGATCATGTTTGGCCATTTGTTGAAATAGGCCCCTTTTAACAACATTTGGGTGCATCAAAGGGAAATGGGCGCTTGGCGTTCACGGGCTTTTATATACCAGGTTTGGAAACCTTTAAACCTTGGATCGTTTGATGCTTGTTTCTTATGTACTTCATGTGCCTGTTTTCCCCTTCTGCACGGGGCGATTGTTCCCATTATATATGTACATACAAAGTCGAAAAGTACGACACGAGAAAATGAATGACCTAACGCATACTACTCGGGTTGTGGTATAATTGGCCCCGTCAGAGAGCTGTGATGGTGTTTGTTTATTGAACTAACTCTATATGACGAGCGAACAGCCAATTGTCATAAGGGGGCATGTAGATCGATGAATCGAAGAGGATCTCGACTTCTTGTAGACCAACCACCCTTGCCTGGCATTCTTCAAGTGTGTCTGTGCTGCTGCTGCTTGATCACCCTTGCAGTGAACTCCACCCATTGACCGCTTGGGAGGGATCTTCTCGTCGCTGTTACTTCTGTCGGCATCTCTTCAGTCAATACTGATCGGTTCATTGTGCTCTCTTTACATATTAAAATTGGGTAGTGCTCTCAGAGGGTCCTCTGCTGGGTTGAAGCAACGGACATCTACAGATGGGATCAAACAAGGGTGGCACTTCTCGGGTTTTTGTTGGAAGGAAATTGTGAAACAAACCGTCCTCATACCTTCATAATCGGTCCCCATGCAACATCTTGAGTGGGTACGAACGTACGCCTGAAAACCGTCTGGGCAATCAGTCTTTGCTAGTTTGCTGTCCCAGTGGGGAATCAAAGATGTGCTCAAGAAGTGATTGAGGGGAGGTCCCGTGCATACCAGTCCCGATTAGGCAGGTGGTTTGGGTCAGGCACTTCCTGTCTGTTTGTTTGTCTCTCCCTCCATCCACTTTCTCCCTCCATCTTCTTCGCCTCCCATTTATCTTTCTTTCATTGGTGTCAACGATGGTCTGCACATCTTCTCCTGTTTTGTGTCTTTTCTTGGCCTTATTCCCCCGCACCGGGCAGTCGAACCATCCTGTTTAATCCCGGGCCCTGCATCATCTTACTCACAGCCACAGCGTCTGCCATTGTGCAACCAACAAATAGCTCTCCCATGTTATCCAATACCTGCCGCCAAGGAAATTGGGCCACCAATACCACATTGACTGAGTCACAATCCTTTCCTAATAGCCTTTTGATTCCGGGCCCAAATTCGCTCAGTCAACCGTTGCAGTGCCAATCAACCACGGATGATTGGGTTCAGGTCCTGGAGGCACGGAGTCGGACCAAGACACTAAGGTACAGCACTAGCGAGACAATGTGTTATCGCTATTATTGGCAAAATGGCCGCGGGATCTCTTATGCAGGGTTCGGCTCCATCCTCCCCCCTCTTCCTATCCAGTCAATCCGCCTCGGTTATTGAAGGAGATCCTGAGCTGTTTAACTGACGCCTCACCGATCAGGCCGGAAATGGTGGCGGGATACAACATCGTTTCCACACAATAGTGCTTGTCTCCTGCGATCTGCATGGCATGCTAATCTCCGCCAGCATGTATCTTCTATCCACTGGATATGAATTTTCCTCCCCTCACACCATGTGGGCCTGGGGGTTTTCCCTCAAACTTTGTCGCTCATGTAACGATGTATATAAAGCCCTGAGGATGGCATCCCCCACCCATCGGTCTTTTGCTGACCGTTCTCCTTGAAGAAATTCTCGAGTGGCTTGTGGTGCATGTATAGATTTAATCTTCGAGGGTTATTAACTAGGTATAGCTGTGACTAAGTCTGTCCTTGCATTGAACAACACACCATGCGTGGCTCTCGGTTGGTGCTCTTGTTGCCCCTGGCTGCACTTAGTTGTGCTATGCCCGAGAATGAATGGTCATCTACGATAAGAAGGCAGTTACCAAAAGCGTCCACTGGCGTCAAATCGATAAAAACCCCAAACAATGTCACTATCAGGTATAAAGAACCAGGAACCGAAGGAATTTGTGAGACAACACCTGGGGTCAAATCATACTCCGGATATGTCGATCTTTCGCCAGAGTCGCATACTTTCTTTTGGTTTTTCGAGTCACGCCGTGACCCCGAAAATGATCCAGTGACTCTGTGGCTGAATGGTGGCCCTGGAAGCGATTCCTTGATTGGGCTTTTTGAAGGTTGGCCAAATATCCTGACGGAAAAGATAAAATTCAGCTTGCATGTTCTGACGCCTTCACAACAGAGTTGGGTCCGTGTCACATCACACCAGAGTACGAATCAATCATCAATCAGTACTCCTGGAACGAGGTCACCAATCTTCTTTTCTTGTCTCAGCCCCTCGGTGTGGGTATGGAATATTGCTGCCTTCATACATCCTGAGTACATTGCTTACGGTCTTATCTGCGAAGGGTTCTCTTACAGTGAAACCGAGGCCGGGTCCTTGAATCCATTTACTGGAGCCGTCGAGAACGCCTCCTTTGCTGGAGTTCAGGGTCGATACCCAGTTATTGATGCCACTATCATCGGTAAGTTGTCCGGTTTGACTCTCACCTAGCATTCTCCTCAATGTCCTACTTTACAGACACGACCGATATCGCTGCACGCGCAACCTGGGAGGTGCTTCAGGGCTTCCTCAGTGGCCTGTCGCAGCTAGATTCCGAAGTCAAGTCCAAGGAGTTCAACCTGTGGACAGAGAGTTACGGAGGGTGAGTGCAACTTTCATACCAGACCGACGTAAGCTGACTTGATCAAGACACTATGGACCAGCGGTAGGTTGTCTTTTCTGGTTGCACACATATTGATCTAATGACCGAAGTTCTTCAATCATTTCTACGAGCAAAATTCGAAGATCGCTAGCGGGGAAGTCAATGGCGTCCAACTGAATTTTAACTCCCTCGGGATTATCAACGGCATCATTGATGCCGCGATTCAGGTACTTAGAAATGCAGCTCGCGCAGAGGCTGCGGCCTAGAAGGACATCGCTAAAGTAATTAATAGGCAGACTACTACGCAGACTTTGCCGTTAATAATACATATGGAATCAAAGCTGTAAGTTTAAATACACGTACATCGTGGATTTAAGATCAACCGTGCTCATGCTTGCTAGGTCAATGACACAGTGTACAACTATATGAAGTTCGCCAACACGATGCCAAATGGATGCCAGGATCAGGTTGCTTCGTGTAAATTGACCAATAGGACCTCGCTTTCTGATTATGCTATATGTACAGAAGCAGCCAATATGTGCAGGGACAATGTCGGTGAGTGGTTCTACTGTTTCTCTGCAGGGGTGCAATGATGAAGGACTTTGCTAAGCTGTCATGTACAGAAGGGCCTTACTACCAGTTTGGCGGCCGTGGCGTGTATGATATTCGGCACCCCTACAATGTAAGTGGCAAGGATAAGGATTGTACTTTCCGAACAGGGACACTGCTCATATGTCAACGTAGGACCCGACCCCGCCGTCCTACTTTGTTGACTACCTCAAGAAAGACTCAGTCATGGATGCTATCGGCGTGGACATTAACTACACCGAGTCCAGCGGCGAAGTATATTATGCATTCCA
Source organism: Aspergillus niger (assembly GCF_000002855.4). Taxonomy (NCBI): domain Eukaryota; kingdom Fungi; phylum Ascomycota; class Eurotiomycetes; order Eurotiales; family Aspergillaceae; genus Aspergillus; species Aspergillus niger. The sequence continues at coordinate 2,050,093 of NT_166531.1, forward strand.
GCAGACCGGCGACTTTGTATGGCCGAATTTCATTGAGGACCTCGAAGAGATCCTCCAACTCCCCGTACGCGTGTCGTTGATCTACGGCGATGCCGACTATATCTGTAACTGGTTCGGCGGTCAGGCCATCTCACTCGCAGTTAACTACCCCCATGCAGCTCAGTTCCGTGCAGCGGGATACACACCCATGACAGTAGATGGGGTCGAATACGGTGAGACTCGCGAGTATGGCAACTTTTCGTTCACCCGCGTATATCAGGCTGGGCACGAGGTTCCATACTATCAACCGATCGCAGCGTTGCAGCTGTTCAACCGTACTTTATTTGGATGGGATATTGCAGCGGGTACAACTCAGATTTGGCCCGAATATAGCACCAACGGGACATCGCAGGCTACACACACGGAGTCGTTCGTGCCACTGTCCACGGCGTCGAGTACCACCGTCAATTAGGATTGGGGGAAATTTTTCCCTCTTTGGTATGGCTAATGCTGTGTTATCCATTCCGATACTTGTCCATAACCTAAAAGAGTGGCACGGAAGCTTTCCTAGACATGCTTGCTCTAGTCAACTTTTATCCTACCACTGTGTGGTCCTACCATAATGTCATCCTAAACTTATCAGGTGTCTTACATCATTTTGCAGTGACCATAAAAGTCATGTCATATTAAGTCCATTACGGTAGTTCGTAACTTGCTGATGGCTTACGTAATTGTGCCTCAGCAGGATGTCGTGATACGCTCCAAAACCCAATCTGATCATGGATATCCAGCGGAATAACACAAAAGAAAAAATAAACATAACCAACCACCAAAATGACAGAGGCTAATGCCTGGACAACATGGAACTCCAGCAACCTCTTTCCGCTGAAATGGAATGCGTGTTTAAAAAAAAAGCCTAGACATTATTTCACGATAGCCATCTCCGGCTCCTGCTTCTTCTCAGAAGGATGGTCTTCCAGCGGGACACCGACTTCTTGAGCGGTCTCGTCCGAGAAGTTGAGGTCTGCTTCGACGTCCGTATGCTCCTTGATCTTCAAGAACACTACGGGCGCCGCGATGACGAGACTGCCGGCAAGCAGGCCCCAGCAGGAGGCAAATTCCGTCATGTAAGGGGTTCCCACGGCGTCCATGCTGCAGCAAAGCATATTCATTAGCTTCTACACCTCACTTCGCGAGCGAGGGGTTTTCTCTAAGACTCACCGCCACATGCCAGCTGCACCAGCAGACTGGATGCCTTTGTAGAAACCGGCGAAGTTGGCCAATTTTCGAGCGTTATTAGTCAGTGAACCCATGAACCTACACAACCCGTATCCGTCAGTAAAATGCATACAATAAGAGCAGCCGTTAGAAAAGGGAGGTAATGGCATTACGAACCAATATGCACAAGTCTGGAAGGCAGCGTCATAGAACCCATAAAACATGTACAAGAACATGGGCCCAACATAGCCGCTGGTCGTCCAGTCGGTATCTGCCTCGACGGTCTTCCGGGTGTATGTCTTCTGGAAGGCATAACCACCGCCCCAAACGCCCATGGTGAGGGCAAAGAGGAGTCCAAGACCAAGCTTGGCTCGGACTGGGCGGGTAAGGTACTTCAAATCGAGGATCTGGCCGAACACGAAAGCGCCAACCATCTGCATAAGCCAGTAGAGGAGATTGTTGAGGGCCCGCGTCCGGATGGTGAAATAAGCACCATTGACACTGTTGAATTGATATGCAGTAAACCAGTTGCTCACCAAGAACATGGGAAAGAAGAGGATGATGTAATAGTCGGTGCGAATGGTGTCGTAGAGACCTTTGAATTCGGATTTCCACGTGGGGTTCTTCATCACAATGACATGCGAGCCATCCTTGCGCTTGACATACTTCGAGTCTGAGAGGGCCCAGGCAAGGACAAAGCCAAGCGCCATGAGCACCATGAAAGCGATGTAGGTGCCATCATTCACCTGACCAGCTTCAGAGTGCAGGTTTTGACCCAAAGGTACCTGTATATCAGGGTCAGAGAAGTACTACCAGATTGATCGAACCACCAAAGGACTCACCAAGCTTCCAATCACGCCACCCAGGTTGAAGATCACCCAGAAAATAGCGATGAATTTACCCTTCTCCTTTTCATTCGGGTAGCTCATCATGACTGCACCCTGCGCACACCACAGCAGACCACCGCAGACACCTAATAGCGCGCCCGCAAAGATCAGGAAGCCGGAGTTCTTGTTATGGTTGTACGACAAAAGGGAAGCCACATAGAGGAAGTAGCCAAAGCCACCAATAGAGAGAGTCAGACGGAGACCAATGCGGTTTGCGATGGACCCGGCGAAGAAACCAACTACTGCAAAGGTGCTGTACAGAGCGGTGTTGGAGTCGCTGACATCGGTAGGGTCCAGCTGACCACCCCCGCCCAAACCGCTGACCGCATTGAACATGCCCGGACAGAGGAAGCACACGAAGGAGACCAGCAGAAGCTGGGATTCTGGGGAGGCAAAGTACGGCAACGACCAGGGACCGATCTTGATCGGTTTGTACATCCACGGTTTACCGGTGAGCTGGGGTTCATGACCGGCTTCTGGATCTGAAGTGACCGCGGGGACTTCCTTCTCATGATGGAGGTCTTCCTGTCCCGTTGTAGTGGTAGCCATTGTTGTTGATAGACAACTTCAATTGTAGATGAAGATGCCCAAGGAACAATGGCAGCTGGAGTATATTGATTTGCGACTTTTCGGCAGGTCAGCAGATGTACTCAAAATGTGCAGAGGTGTGCATATGTAAACGGGATCAATGGCATGTATGTGCAGGTGTAAACAGCGGCAGTGTAGAGAAATACGTGCAGGGAAACGGACGCGACGAATAGATAGTTGAGTATGGAAAGATAAGAGAGACAGCTAAGAACGAAAACAAGTAAAAGGGGGAAGAGGAAGAAAAATAAAAGAAATATAAGACGAAGATACAACGGAGGGAAGCAAATGGGATGAAGGCTATCACTGTGGGAGGAAAGGACGGAACTACCCCGGGGGAAATGAGAAGGATGACGGAGGAGTCAGAGATCCAAAATATGTAGAAATCTGGTAACACACACACTGGGGCGGACCCAGAGAACTAAATTTAAAAGGGTCGGACTTTGGCAGTGAAGGAGGTAGAAGGGGAGAAAAGAAAAAAAAAAGAAAAGAAAAGAGGCAGGATCAGGCAAGGATGTCTTAGATGATCCGGGGTAAGAATGAAGGGGTGGGCACAGAACCAGAAAAGGCAAAACAGTGACTGGTCACGGGCGCAAGTAGGAAAAATAAATAAGTGTGAAACCCTTGGCCCAAGCTGCAGCAGTAGTGATGATGAATTGGGTGAGAAAAGAGAAATTAAGGTCGATGGGGGCTCTGGCTTATTTTTATCTCCGGGGGCTCGGATATGAATCGTAACATCCAGCTGATGGAAATCTCACCTGCTTAAGCCACGAGGAGAGGGCGCCTAATTGTGAGGGATCAACATGGGGTAAGGATACCACGGTGGGAGTAGAAAGGATGAGACAACGGTGATAACAGCCGCCATCATCGGGGAGGAAGACAAACGAGACACAAGAGATAGGCAGAGAAGGAAGTAGCAGTGGTGGTAGCTCCACGATACGAAGAACAACCAGATAGACAAACAGCCGATTCAACGCCAGTGTTGCAACGCACAAAACCCAATAGCAAATGGGAAACTCAATGGGATGACAAGAAAAAGCCGTCGTACCTTATCTCTGGGTCCCTCGAGCGGGTGGGCAAAGAAGACGCACTAGAAGGACTAGCTTACTCGTTTAGTGAGAGCCGGCGTGGTCAGACGGCGAGATAGTCAAGCACCACAACGAATCATCGGCCTTCGACTGACTCTAGCGGGAACCGGATCAGTCGCAGGATGCAGTAAAGAACAATCGACACGATCCACTCGACCCCAAGCGACCCAAAGGTCAAAACGAGATAGAAAGTAGGGGGGAAAAGATGAGTAAGAGAAATGAAAATGCGGAGATGCAACTCAAAATAAGGGCGGAGGTAACAGAAAATGTTAACCCAATCAATGGCCAAGGGAATAACAATGAAAAGGGAGACACGAGAATGATTCGAGTTGTCAAGTAGCCGATCGAAGATCCGACCAGGAAGTTAATCAGACTAGCAATGCACCTCTGATGCAAGTCTGCCAAATGACAACCACGAGGGCAATGGTCGAGACCCCAAGACCAGTCGCGTGTTATCACGGGAGGGGAGGCTTATCTCCAGGGGTTGGAGATATAGGAGGAAGATGTGAATGGAGCAAAAGCACAAATCACAGTGATAGCAGAACAGCCAGGGAGAAGGTAAAAAGTTGTGCAGGGAAAAAAGAAGAAGAGAGAGAGGAGAATTGAAAGGACGGACTTTTTACTGATATTTCCTTCGACTGAATGTCAGTTGGACAGGATCGATAATCCGGCTGAACTCATCCGTCATCGGATCCATAGTTAATGGGTTGGTGGTGAAGACGATAAGAGAGAGACAGAGAGAGACGGAGAGAGAGCGAACAAGCCCGATGGACCACATGAGTTGCTGCAACCAAACAAACCCAGAGTCAGCCTCCAGGTGGTTAATCTGGCTATGGAGCCATCCTGATTCACCTGGCTGAGCTGCAAAGGCAACGGTGACATCGCTCGTTCGAAGCTTAGCCGAATGCGGGGAGACGATTCGGCTCAATTGCTGGTACGGTCGTCGTGAGGTAGCATCCAAAACCCAAAACCCTCTTCTCTCCCGCTCCGCTAACCTGCGCTGGTGGGCTTCGCTACCGACGAGGTTCTTCTTGGGTCTTCCCCGCCCAGTGGAGTCGGACCGGACCCAGTAACCGAACCCAATGACCCATTGGATAAAGAAGCACAGCAGAAAGAAGGAAAGAGGTAACACAAAAGGTAAAAAAAAAAAAAAAAAAAAAAAAAAAAAAAGGCAATCCACCACCAAGGGGCGGGAGAAAGTGAAATGGAAAACAATAACGATTAGCCAGGGAGATAGACAAAGAAAGAGAGAAGTGAAGTGAAAAAGAAGTCAAGGGAATGGAGAGAGTTATTAGAAGTGTTCACTAGCAGTAAGAGAAGCTGAAAGGATAGGAAAGCGGGAATGGGAAAGGAAGGAAGGAATGAATGCATGCAGACAAACAACAGCACACTGTTCCTTCCCGTTTGGGGTCTGCAATTCAGAGTGTCTGAAAAAGGCAAGTACTTTGAGTCACGTGGACATGTATCACGCCAGACGGTGTTTGGTATCCCAGCGGTATGATTGTATTGTTCGTATGGTTTCACTGATTCAACTGTCCTTCCTGTAAGATACGGAGGGTTGTTCGTGTTGGTATTGGTTATGACGAGACAGACGAGATTAGGAGCTCAATATGCAACATGACCTCACCACATACTCCAAGTAATTCTACCCATCAATTGCGCAGCTTTCCACATCATTTCCCATTGACTGCTTGCTCGTCTAAAAAGACTAATTGATCAAGTCGACCTTTCAGTCGTATTGTAGTCACTTGCTCCATCGGCTATCTCCCTTAGCCACTCCGGAGTAACTCCTTACTCCCAACCATGGACGGATCCCGGGGAAGAAATGTCACCTCGTCCCTCGCGATCTCTCGTCTTCACTTTCCGATCCATACTCATCTCTCTACACATCGACGTCACATTCCAACCATCACGCTCCCAATCCATGGGAATGGCAACGTCAACTACCCCAAGCCGCTTTTCCCGAGGCCAACCGCACAATCATCATGGGCGATCGAGCTTGTCCACGTTGCCTGCCCCTGCCTTTGCCCCATCCGAGTTCCTGGTTCAATGTCACCATGTAGTATTCCCTCCAAGTTTTCCATTCATTCATAATGTCCTACCAATTTCCCTCCTACCCCGCAACAAACTTCTTCCTTCCTCTCGTCCGTCTCTTCCGCTTATCCCCTTAGTAGTTCAGACACTTCCCTTCTCTCACATCATCGACTGACTCCCAAGTCCGGTTGTGAGCGCGGCGCGGCTCGGAGTATACCATCATGCCTGGCAAAACATCCACCTCCCTACCCCGCATCACCAAGTTCACCAACTGCCGCATCGTCAAGGGACTTGACCTCGTCGAGCAGGATGTATGGATTGATTCAATCTCCGGGAAAATTCTCAAGGATCAGGAGGCCTTCTATGGATTACATCTCTCCCCCGACAAGGTCATCGACCTAGGCGGCCGCATCTTGGCTCCCGGTCTCATCGATGTACAGTTAAATGGTGCTCAGGGCTTCGACTTCTCGGTTCCCCAGGCTTCAAAGGAACTATATGATGAAGGTCTGCGGGCCGTTAACAAAGGTCTTGCCAGGACGGGTGTGACTTCATACTTGCCGACGGTAGTCAGCTCTACTCCCGAAGTCTACTGGCAGGTATGTCTCAATTTCCCCCCCCTCCCCCCCAACCCCGGCCACCAACCTTCTCCGGAAATAGATGACGAAGAGGCTCATACTTGAACGCAGGTACTCCCATCTCTAGGTTCATCTGGAGAGAGCCATCGCGCCGAAGATGGTGCCGAGTCGCTAGGCGCTCATGTCGAAGGTCCATTCATCAGCACCGGTCGTAATGGCGTGCATAAGACAGAAGTTCTTCGTGCAGCAACGTGCTTCGAAGATATCATCGCCTGCTATGGCAAAGAGAACCTCACTGGCCCATGCAAATCAGTGCGCATGATCACAGCAGCTCCCGAAGTCGGAGACATGCTGCCGAACATTCCCTCCCTCACATCAGAGGACATCATCTACTCCATTGGCCACTCGGACGCAACGTACGAGCAAGCCCTCACCGCCACCCAGCAAGGCGCCACCATGATCACCCATCTTTTCAACGCAATGCGCCCCTTCTACCACCGGAACCCCGGTATCTTCGGTCTCCTAGGGCAGAATGAATGCCCGCGACCATTTTACGGCGTCATCGCCGACGGCATCCACTTGCATCCCACTTCAATCCGGATTGCCTACAACGCCCACCCCGACGGCCTCATTCTCGTCACTGACGCCATGAAGCTATGCGGTCTCCCTGACGGCATCTATGACTGGACCAATGGCGAGCGCATCATCAAGTCCGGTGCCCGGCTGACCCTCGAAGGCTCGGACAAAATCGCCGGCAGCTCAGCCACCCTCATCGAGTGCGTCAACAATTTCCGTCGCTGGTCAGGCGCTTCAACGGCCGAAGCGCTCAACGCTGCCTCCGCCACCCCCGCGCGCCTCCTGGGGTTACAGGGCGTCAAGGGATCCCTGGAGAGTGGCGCGGATGCGGACTTGCTTGTGCTGGATGATGAAGAGGACCCCTTCTCGGGCCCCACCTTGACTGTGAGACAAGTCTGGAAGCGCGGAGTCAAGATCTACGATACCGACAAATAAGATGCGGCGGCTTTTTGGCCTGCTCACGCACGCTGTCTGGACAAGTCATGCGCTGCAGAAACTGTCTGGTTTTCAATCATTCATGCGTTACGCTCGAAATTTCTTTCTCTCTCTCTCTCTCTCTCTATAGCAGGCTTGGGAGTTTTGGTTTGGTTTCTGCTTTTCGTTTCTTCTTGGCTCGCGTCGGTTTAGAGACTTGAATGGGGGTGGGCTCTCTTGGGTTCTGTTCGTTACCTCTTTCTGTATTTGGGTCATTTAAACCACCGGGATAAAGTAGACCTCCCACGTGAATAGTAAATAGAAAGTCAATGATAGATACACGTCATTCCAGCTAATTTTAAGAAGATATGTTTCGTTTCTACAGTCGTATGCTAAGCAGTTTGGAAATGAACTCTTATGTCTATTTATTTTAGTATGTCTGGTGCTTCCTGCGCATGAACATGCTGGCGCTATATAATACAAGCAGATCGTGTCTTGAGTTGAATGACAACCCAGATCACACTGTACACAAGATAATGGTACAGCAACAGCAACCAAACCATCTAAAAAAGACAAGCCAGGATTCCAAGCTAATGACAGATAACTGTATATCCATGAACCTTCACCTGATCTGGCTACTTTTCTTCGCTCAAAATCATCAATCGTAAATCATGTAAGGCAAGCCAACTCCATCGCATATGCATGCATCTGTCGATCGAAAGCTCTCGCCCTCACTTGGAGACTGCACATGCAAAGAAAAAATCTCACTCGCTTGGGTCATGCATGCGCCATTCCATAAGCAACTCCCTGCTCTTTATTTACTTTTTTTTTTATTTTTGTTTCGATTTTGCTGTTTTGCTGTTCGGATGGGAATGGCCACACGCTTACAGACGGGGCTGCTCGCGCTTCCATCCGGCCTCTTCGGCGATGAGCTCCGCGGCACGCTCGCCAATAGCCAACACAGTCAACATGGGGTTGATAGTGGGCATCTCAGGGAAGACACCAGCATCGGCGATACGAACGTTCTTCAGGCCACGGACCTTCAGCTTGGGGTCGACGACGGCCATAGGGTCGCGAGTCAGGTTACCCATCTTGGTAGTACCAGCGGGGTGGTAGACAGTGTGGGCAACGCGGCGACCGTACTCGGAAAGCTCCTCGTCGGTCTGCACGTTGGGGCCGGGGGCGACCTCGCGCTTGATCCAGTCCTTGAAGGGCGACTGCTTGGCAATCTCACGAGCAGCCTTGAGACCAGCCACGATAGTAGCAGCATCATAGCCCTCGGGGTCAGTGAAGTAACGGAAGTCCAGGGCCGGCTTGACGCTGGGGTCGGCCGAGGTCAGGTAGATACGACCGCGGGAGCGAGGGCGAGGGATGTTAGGGGTCATGCAGAAGGCATCGACCGGGGTGTCGTAACCCAGACGCTCGGTGTTCAAGCAGAAGGGGATCTGGTAGCAGTGCATCATAATGTCGGCAGCACGGCCATCGAAGCCATTAGCGTTGGGAAGCTCACGACGCAGGAAGATACCAGCGTCCGAGTCCATGGTGGTCTGGTTGGGGGGAACGGGGCGGTTGAGCTCCCAGATGATGATACTCTCGGGGTGGTCGAGGAGGTTCTCACCCACACCGGGGATGTCCTTCACGACAGGGATTCCCAAGCCAGACAGCTGCTCGCGAGGTCCCAGGCCAGACAGCATCATCAGACGGGGGGTGTCGACGGCACCAGCACACAGGATGGTCTCCTTCTTGGCGCGCAGGGTGTGCTTGACTCCTGACTGCAGAGTCACATCAACACCAGTCACGGAGTCTCCGTCAACGTTGACGCGGGACACCCAGGCGTTGGTGAGGATGGTCAGGTTAGGTCGCTTCTCCTCGCCACGAAGGATGGGGTGGATGTAAGCGACACTGGCGCTGCTGCGACGACCGTCATCGGGGTTGTAAGAGACGGAGAAGAAACCGACACCCTCAGTCAATTCACCCTTGGAGCGGATCTCCTTGTTGAAGTCTTCGATGACGGGGATATTCATGGCGGAGGAGCAAGCCTGAACCCAGTCCTTGCACAGCTGGTTGCGGTGACGGTTGTGGACGGGCTGAACGGTGTTGCGCAGGTTGTCCAGGACGCGGGTGAAGGTATCGAAGGACCAGCCAGTGCAGCCGGCCTGCTCCCATCTCTTGCAGTCGTATTCGAAGGGACGGAAAGAGATCAGGGTGTTGTGGCTGGAGCAACCGCCCAGAACCTTTGCGCGAGAGTGACGGATGTAGCTGTTACCTGTGCAGTAGAAAAAAAGGCATGAGAAGTTTGATCTGGGATTGATATAGCGTCGAGAGAAAAGTGGTGGTTTAAATGCAGGGAGAAAGGTTTCACAACATACCCATGGGCTGTTCAACGGTGGGGTAGTCGTAGTCCAACTCGCCGCCAAGCAGGTTGAGCCAGTCCTTCAGCTTGAGCACGCGATCATCCATGAAGTCGCTGGGACCACCCTCGATGATGAGGATGCGCTTGTTGGGCAGGTATTCAGCCAGACGACTGGCGATGACACAGCCAGCTGTGCCACCTCCGACGATGACATAGTCGTAGCTGTTGACATCGCTAGCGGGGAATTCGTTTGTGGTGGCCATTTTGAAAGATGAAGACAAGAGGATATATTACTTTTACGCAAGAGAGATCAGGAAAAGAACGAGGAAGATTTGGAGAAGAGGGGAAACAGGATAAGAGATAAGGATGAGGAGAAGAAGGGGGATGGGTGCGCGACAGAGAGGAGAAGAGGAATTAGAGAAAAGAGGAAAAAGAAAGAGAAGTCGGAAAGATGAAACTGGGGTTTTTTAAATTTTGCAAGACAGCAAGAGTTGCGGTGCTTTCTGAGGCTGAATTGTCAGGCCATCCAATCCATCCAATCCATCCATTCATCCATCCACTTCCCTATCTTTCTGGATTCCTTATGCTGTTTGGCCTCGTTCTGTTCCTTTCTCACTCTTTTTTCTCACCATTCTTTCCCTTTTCTGCCGGTGGATCTCTCTCTAAACCCATTCCGGAGGGAGCCAGGACCCACACCGATTACCCCACCGCATCAAATTCTCGATCAACAATGGCTGCTGACTGGTGGGGCCAGAGATATGGTGGGCTTATTAGTCAAAGCCAAGACCAACGGCAAAGGCGGAACAAAGTTCTTAACCAAAGTTTTTTTTTTTCGTTGGTCAGTTTCGGGATGCGTAAGCGCTTTGGCATGCCAAAACTGTTACGTGATCTTCTAATCCCCCGGATTGTTACTCAGCCTTCCCCAAGATTTAGCCAGATATTCATCAGATGTCCCGGTCTCGTACTACGTCTTAGTAGTAAGTATATATACGGGGAAAGAGGTAGCACCGCAGAATCGGCGGAACAGCAAGGCGGAGTGTGAATTTGCCACGGTCAAATTCCGAAGTCTGCCCGTCGTGGATGGTAACCGGGCGGGCACTCCACACGAGATCCAAACACTAGGGCACGCCACGATCCCGCCTACTAGTTGGGCGCTAACCAACGGTTATTTCTATCGGAGATGCAGGGCCGAGGCGAATCCCGGGATCGGATTGCCTGCTTTGGTGCGAAAGTTGGAAAAGTTGAGGGGAGGAAAAGATGGGATAGGGGAGAGAGGGAGAGGGAGACGGGAGATGTATAGAGATACCACATTGAGCCATAGCTTACTGAGTACTCAATTTATCCTCCCTCGAGATTCTATCTGTCTTCTATGTACGTATCTCCTACTACTAGTAGTATACAACAGATATCTATCCCGGCGACCTATGGAAGAGGCCCTCTTATCAGTCAAGAGGTTAGCCAGACTAAGTCATTTACAGGAACTATCTCCCCAAATCTAAAAATGAAAAAGATAAAGCCGAGAGTGAGAAAAATTATGATCCAAAAAATAAAGATGATAATAATAATAATAAAAAGAGAAAAATTAAAAAGAAAATAAAATAAAGGGATCGCCGCCTGCCGGATTACATCATTGGGAATTCCAGCAAATCATCGGGTTGGCGGTGTAGCCATGGAGTACTGTTTTCGGCTTAGGCGCTTCGCCGAGGTACCTGATCTGTACATTCATGCTTCTCTTACTTTCTACTACTTTTTGAAACATCTCTTTTTTCCCCTCCCCTCACTTTTTATCGTGTCTATCTATCCCCCTTTGAACCTTCTTGAACCCCGTTAACTTCTTTCAGTGGTTTTACAGTCCACTGCATCAACTCCCTTTCCCCCCCCCTCTATTATCCCTCATTCACCCTTCCAACCATGTCCCTCCCATTTCCTACGCGCCAACTCTACTATGATGGCAAGGTCCAGCCTGCCACTTCCGGCAAGACTTTTCAAACCATCAACCCTTCCAACGATACCCCGTTGGCTGATATCCAAGTCGCCGCTCACGCCGATGTAGACTCGGCCATCGCCGCTGCCGACCGGGCCTTCCCTTCCTGGTCTCAGACTCCTGCTATCGCTCGTGCCCGCATCCTCCAGAAAGCTGCCTCCCTTCTGCGTGAGCGCAATGATGAAATTGCCCGTGTTGAAACTCTCGATTCCGGAAAGGCCTACACGGAGACGAGCACCGTGGATGTGGTCACTGGTGCCGATGTCCTGGAGTACTATGCGAACCTGGTGGGTGGTGGTGGTCTGAATGGCGAGACTACTCAATTGAGGGAAGATGCTTGGGTATACACGAAGAAGGCCCCGCTAGGTGTCTGCGCGGGTATCGGCGCATGGAACTACCCTATCCAAATGTAAGGACAACTCGCTTCTCTCCCGAATCTAGATCGAACCCTCTTTCAATCGGTTTTTCTTTTTTTTTTTTTTTGAAGGTCAACGGGAATCTGACTAAACACAACCAGTGCGCTGTGGAAATCTGCTCCCTGCCTGGCTGCCGGAAACACCATGGTCTACAAACCGAGTGAATTCACTCCGCTCCACGCTCAGACGTTGGCTCAGATCTACACGGAAGCTGGTCTTCCCGCAGGTGTTTTCAACGTGGTGTATGGTGCAGGCGACGTGGGTGCCTACCTGACTGCTCACCCCACGATTGCCAAGGTTTCCTTCACAGGCCAGGTGTCCACCGGAATGAAGGTTGCTGGTTCTGCCGCCGGCAACATGAAATACGTGACCATGGAGCTTGGAGGCAAGAGTCCCCTCATCGTTCTTCCTGACGCCGATTTGGATAATGCCGTGGATGGTGCGATGATGGCCAACTTCTACAGCACTGGCCAGGTCTGTACCAACGGTACCCGTGTTTTTGTTCCCTCGAGCATGAAGGCTGCTTTCGAAAAGCGCCTCTTGGAGAAGATGCAGTACATCCGCCCCGGACCTTTGTTCGACGAAGCCACAAACATGGGGCCCCTGAGCTCAGCCGTCCACATGGAGAAGGTGGCCTCCTACATCCGCCACGGAATCGAGACGGACAAGGCCACCCTTCTATATGGTGGGCTGGGCAAGCCGCAAGTCCCCAAGGACTTGGAAAGCGGATACTGGGTCCGTCCTACTGTCTTCACTGACTGCACGGATGACATGCGCATCGTCAAGGAGGAGATTTTCGGTCCTGTGATGTCTATCCTCTCTTACGAGACGGTCGAGGAGGCGGTGAAGCGGGCAAACACCACTGAGCTGGGCCTGGCTGCGGGTGTCTTCACCAAGGACCTCAACCTGGCCCACCGTGTCATCGATCAATTGCAGGCCGGTATCACCTGGATCAACAGCTGGGGCGAGAGTCCGGCCGAGATGGCTGTCGGTGGCTGGAAGAACAGCGGTGTGGGCGTGGAGAACGGTCGTCGCGGCATTGAGGCCTGGGTGAGAAACAAGAGCACCCTGGTGGATATGAACGGCTCCGTCGCCACTGTCTTTGCCAAGCTGTAAATGAAGTATGCTTAATGACCCGCGTATATACATGTCTGGATGTCTATAGGAACCGATGAATGAAAAGTACATATACCTATCGAAAAGAGTTCGGGACATTACCATACGAGTCGTTAGTGTGCTGATAATATCCGCATAGTACCAGTATCAATTACCAACTAGTATCTCTTTGTTACCCGCACGTTGCAACGAGACAAATACCCATGATGAGCAAACAACATACCAATGTATATAACGTTGTCATTCTTTCGTCTTTTTGTACAGTCTCGGTCAATCTATGTTCATTCAGCAATTAAAACGCCATGTAAATCCATCTAATATCTTTCCTGGCACAAAACAGAATTTCCCAATGCATAATCGCAAAGAGACAGCACGTCTAGCTATCAATTTCGCGAAACAAATGCCAACCAAAAGAACAAACAAATTTGAGTCCCAAGCACATGACCCTCGCGCAATCTACGATTCAACGTTATCCGCCGCCCCCCCCCCCCCCCCCCACCGGCCACCTTCTACCACCAACAATCCGAAGCCGGTCAAATACTGCCCACGGAGTAGATATTCTCACAACCTCTCCCCCTCCCTTCAATGCGATGCAACCCGTGAGCCCATGTGATCAAAGAACAAGTCCCCCTTCAGAGTCGAATCCAGCCCTCCAATCGCCGAGTCAACCATACGTGAAGACATGCTGTCTGGTGTGAGTTCCTCGTCTTCTACCGATGTGTTAAGTTCCGTGTTGATTCGGAGATCCTTGGGTGCTTTCTGAGGAATGTGCGGCGGCTGGAGTTTCACGACACCCACTGGGGCAGGAACATATGTCCTGGGTCTGTAGACAAGAGGCGGACCCTGAGTACGTGCATCCGTGCCGGATTGTTCAATTGATTCGAAATAGCGAACAGTCTTGACCTTCAGCTCCAGAGTTGCATCTCGGTCGCAGACAATCAGCGCATATGGGTGTAGCTGCAGCGCTGAGAGTGTCCACATGTGGTTGATGCCGCCTTCCAGGCCTTTCTCCACAGCAAGAGCCTTGTGAGCACCGGTGGCCACGATGACTACTTCGCGAGCATCCATGATAGTCTGAATACCCACGGTCAGTGACCTCCGCGGCACCAAGTCCAAGTCATTGCCAAAAAACCGCGAGTTAGCCAGGATTGTGTCATATGCCAGGGTCTTGACACGAGTACGACTACTCAAGGAGGAGCCTGGTTCATTGAAAGCGATATGCCCATCTGGACCCACGCCACCCAGGAAGAGCTCAATACCGCCATAGCGAGCAATTCGCGCCTCAAAGGACGAACACTCAGCTGCGAGATCGGGTGCGTTACCATCAAGGATATTGATGTTCTGGGGCGGAATATCCACGTGGGAGAAGAAGTGCTTGTACATGAAGCTGTGGTAGGACTCCGGATGGTCACGAGGCAGTCCAACGTATTCGTCCTAGTTTGTTTAGCAAAGAAAACAGTGCTTGCATGAAAGAAGGGAGGGGGGGGGGGGGGGGGGGGCTACTAATGCATACCATATTGAACGTTACGACATTTCTGAACGAGATATCACCGTCCCTGTGCCGGCGCACCAGAGTCTTATAAATTATCTCAGGACTGCTACCAGTCGGGAGTCCCAGCACAAAGGGCCGGTCTTCACTGGGCTTGAACGACTTTATGCGACCTAGACCGCATAATCAGTAAGTGAACGCATACAGCAGACAAATTCATAGAGGTGTGGCAGAATGAAGAATACGATGAAAGCACGACGAGTTTCCGGGAAGACATACTAATGATGTAATCTGCAATGTATTCTGAAGCTTCAAGGCTAGTCTCCCTAATGATTACTCTCCTAAAAAAGGGACATTAGAATGAATCAATGAGGAAAGCCGCTTCCCAGGGATGGGAAACACACATGATGGAAGAAATCCGAAGGCGGATGAGGAGACTACTACGTCACTGATAAGAATGGGAGGGGCGATAACAATGAGGGGTCTCACAAAAGCGAGGACAAAGAAATGGAAAAGTAAGATGAGTCGTAGATATATGATGAAAGAAATGAAATGATGATGAAGGAGATGCAAGGTAAGAAGAGGAGGAGTGAGAGGGAGGGACGGTAGAGAAGTGGTTGGAGGAGTGGATAATATTTTTTGGAGATGCGAAGAGGAGAGGAAGAAGAATGAGGCAGGGTACCGTTGGGAGGTTAATAATGATTGTTAGAGTAGGCAACTCCATCCCAACCATGGCTCTGTTACAGTACAAGTTCCCATTCTACCCGGTAGGTCTGGATCGATCGGCCATGTGGAGTGTGACAGAATGATACATGGACTTGCTGGACTGTCCCTCAGACCGTGTCATAGTCGGGTACTACTACTAGTAGACTTACAGTGAGATCTACATCGAGTCAACGCCGAGATCACCACACGGTAGGTGATGACGACGACCTCGCCGCTATGATACACCCAAAGAGTATATTCCGAGCGGATAGAAAGACCGTGCCTTCACTGATAGGAATGCGTGAGCCGAAATTGTTCACCAGTGTATCTTCCCAGGTATCAGGTTGAAGGCAGGTAGCTGTCCGATGACGCAGCACTTCCATTGCTGGTAATATTGTCCTTTTTCAAGAACTAGTTAGTAGTACTTACTATGACTCCTATGAGGCTGCCAATCAGAGTACTGCATTAGCATCAAGAAAGCTGCAGAAGAACCTGAAGAGGTTAGCCGAGACACGGGGAGGTGAAAAGAACTGATGGGAAAAAAAAAAGAAAAATGAAAAAGCGATTGTCACCGAATGGTATCATCAGCAGCAGCAACGTGATGTTGCAGAAGGGGGTGGCATGGGGCGAATCGGCTGGAGAAGATGCTCAAAGAAGCTTGCCAAGAAGGACATCCCCGAGGCAGGTGACCGTGGTGTGGCATATCTACGAAGTAACTAGTAGATACTAGTAAGCTATCATGTTGGAAGATAACACTGATAAAGAGTTGAAGGGGGAGTTCCGCCTAACCCGACGGGGCAGCGTCCCAGTGCTTCCGTTCCATTTAATTGGTTCAAAGTCTGTTGGCGGGCGCTGCCGTTGCATTCGGCCATCGCGGCAAACCGGGGAAACAAGCCCTGTGTGTCACAGACCCATGCAACCCTCCAGGCTCCCTCCGCTGTGACCAACTGGTAAGGTATGGTACAAACATACCGTATTGTATGTATCAGACTGGAAATCAATTTCATCCGTAACTGTTTCAGTATCGTAATGTGAATGTATTATTGATACTCCACGTGATTACTTCACACAGATTGTCCGGTGGAACATTATTCTTCCAGCACATGGGGGCTGGCAGACATGCCAATACCGAGACCCGGTGCAGGGAGGAAGGATGCCATCCAAGTTGATTCGACTATCATACTAATCTATCTACTAGATGGACAATAGGATTGGCGGCATCAGTCTATGATCTATCTGCTCCCAAGGGACTTCCTAAGCCATAGAGCCCAGTCTATCAGGCTATATACCCTGGCTTTTGATAACTTCGACTTCATGCCCTTGGAGTTGTTGGCTCCTTCACAACCCGTTGTCAGCGCGGCAGTCAACCGGATCTCAGACAGACAGAATATTGCCAGCAGCTACTTAGTTACCTACTTAGTAGGTACTACTAGTAGTCAGGACTTCCCATCTTGGGAAATTGGAGGCTCGCTCAACCGGCCACTCATCATCTGATCCCTTCTCCGATCCGCCCGGGCTTTATCTGATCCATGAAGCTTGCGAGCTAAAGCAGAAGGTAGCTTGGTATCAACTGCCGGCGCCGGCGCGCCTGTCCGCCCACTTTTCTTTGACGTTTGCAACCGACTACCTTATTCACTGGGACTCCCTCGATTCCGCCCGATCAGTGGTTGCGTTTCCGTTCCATACCTACAGCGCCTCTCCCCTATCAGTCCTACTACTGCTGCTACTATTACTGCTGCTACTATTACTGCTGCTACTGCTACCTACCCCATCCATCATCCCGAAACGAGATTTCTTTACTTTGCCATTGCACCCGCAACATTCCTTCCCACGCCGGGCTCTCATGGCCCCCAAAGAGGACATGTTGCCGCCTGGCTGGGAGGATCTAGACAGGTAGGCGTGTAGCCTTGGCGTTCCCTTTTTCGATCAAATCCGATTATTTGATCCCTTTCTGTCTCCTTTGCCATTGATTGATACACTCCCCAAGTTACAAAGTCTTACTTAGCATCTGTTGAACATCACTTCCTGTACTTGCCTGTTCTGGAACAAACAGGACGTTACCTTACTCGCCCTCGTCGGTTTAATCCTGTCATCCATCCCATCCATCCACCCTTCTCCCTCTTTATTCCGCTTCCCTCTCTCAACCTTCATAACTTTGAAAAAGCACCCCCTCCCCTCATCATTGCCTTTCTATCCATCGATCATGGCTGACGGTTAGGCTGCCACATCGTCCCTCGGCAGGCAGATGGGCCAGCTTTTTATGATGGGCTTCGACGGAACATCTGTTAGCCCTCAGATCCGCTCATTGATTAAAGATTACCATTTGGGCTCGGTCCTACTCACTGCCAAAAATCTAAAATGTATCTCCGCACCTTACCCTTCTTGTCCCTTATCATTTCCCATATGGACAGTAGCTGCGTTGCAGCCATGTGCGCTTGCCTTTTTGTAAATCTACGATGCTGATCCACGTCTAGCTGCCGAGGATGCAACGCGACTGGTCCTGGAACTCCAGACAATTGCCCGGGATGCTGGCCATCCGGTACCACTCCTCATCGCTCTCGATCAAGAGAATGGGGGCGTGAATAGTCTTTATGACGAGATATACATCCGACAGTATCCTAGCGCCATGGGGATCGCCGCTACGGGTTCGAAAACTCTGGCCCACGAAGTCGCAACGGCCACTGCACAAGAGCTTAAGGCTGTCGGGGTCAACTGGATCCTCGGCCCAGTTCTAGACGTACTCACAAACGTACGGTCCCAGCCTCTAGGCGTCCGCACCACCGGTGACGACCCGCAAGAGGTGTCGCAATACGGTGTGGAATTCATGAAGGGCTACCAGAAAGCAGGTTTGGTCACCTGTGGCAAGCATTTTCCTTCATATGGTAACTTGGAATTTCTCGGGTCTCAGACCGATGTCCCAATCATCACGGAGTCACTGGAACAGCTCAGTCTCACCGCGTTGGTGCCTTTCCGCAACGCTATTGTCCAGGGATTGGACTCCATGATGGTCGGGGGCGTTTCAATGTCCTCCGCCGGAGTCAACGTTATGCATGCCTGCCTGAGTGAGCAAGTCGTCGATGATCTGCTACGGAAGGACCTCAAGTTCGAAGGCGTTGTCGTTTCGGAGTGTCTGGAAATGGAGGCCCTCACACACAACATTGGCGTTGGCGGAGGAACAGTGATGGCCAAAAATGCGGGATGTGATATTATACTTCTCTGCAGGTCGTTCCAGGTGCAGCAAGAGGCCATCAATGGCCTAAAACTCGGCGTGGAGAACGGTATTATCGGGCGGGCCCGCATAGAGCAATCTTTACGCAGGGTTCTCAAACTGAAAGCCAAATGCACCTCCTGGGAGCGGGCCCTCAACCCTCCCGGCATCCCTTCGCTGACACAGATGCAACCGTCCCATACCAGTCTCTCCACCCGGGCATACAATAGCTCTATCTCGGTTGTGCGGGACAAAAAGAACCTCCTTCCCCTATCCAACATTCTGGAATCAAATGAAGAGCTACTTCTGCTCACGCCGTTAGTGAAGCCGCTGCCTGCTTCAGCCGTATCCCGCTCTGTAAGTGAGCACTCAAACATGTCGCTCGATCCTATATCGTGGGACCGGACGGCTTCCGTGTTAAGTGGCGAAAGCGTTTTCAAGGAGCTCGGGCGGTCCCTTTCGCGGCAGAGGAGTGGCCGTGTCTTGCATACATCCTACACGGCTAACGGCGTGCGTCCAATCCATGAAAATCTCATTGACCGGGCCAACGCAGTGATCGTGGTCACTGCAGATGCTAACAGGAATCTATACCAGCATGGATTTACTAAACATGTTTCCATGATCTGTAGATCACAGTTTACCCCATCTGGTGAAGCGCGCGAGAAACCTCTTATTGTTGTCGCTGCCAGTTCTCCATACGACTTCGCCATGGATCCGTCTATTGGAACCTATATTTGCACTTACGATTTCACCGAAACCGCACTGGAGGCCCTGGTTAAAGTGCTCTATGGGGAGTTGAACCCCGTTGGCTCATTACCTGGTTCTATAAGCCGCAGTCAGAAGCTACACCAAGCAAGACAGCACTGGTTGGTAGAAACTTGGAATGAGGAAAGGGATGCTCGCTCTTTAGATTCTCTCTTGGATGCGGTTAGAGGAGATTGTGCCCAGGGACAACGTTCCGAATTGTTGGGAGTAACGTCGAGCAGCTTCCTGCTTCGGCGGGAAGAGATTGACGAAGCGCATTTCGTCGTTCGAAACAGCAGCACTCAAGCTTTGTACGGTTTTTGTTCCACGTACTTCTTTCGCTCTACGGGGACTGGCGTTATTGGTTCCTTAATCGTCCATCCTGCACGACGAAAGTTGTCGATTGGAAATTCACTCCACAGCCGCGCCATCCGAACCCTTCTTCAGCGAAAAGGAGTGAAAAGATTCCAGCTCGGCTCACGACTTCCGGGGATTTATCTTGGCATCCCATCGGCGAACCCAGTAGAGCGTAAAAGGCTGCGGCAATGGTTTGCGAACCTGGGCTGGAATACGGCACTTTCGCGGCCCGTTTGCAGTGTGGTGCTCCGCAACCTAACCACTTGGACGCCACCCGACGGGCTGATCTTTGGCCTTCAAAATGCAGACGTGACCTATGACCTCGTCCATGGCTGGGATCACGCGGATTCAATCCTTGATCATATCAAGACGAACTCCAGGCAAGGTGTGATAGACATCTACCGGGTAGCTCTAGGAGGGGCTCCACATTGTGGCATCATTCGGGCCACACGGCCTGGCGATGGGGCTATTCTGGGAAGCGTAGTCATATACAACGGACGGGCGACCTTGGCAGAACACATGCCCGCGCTGAAGTCTACCCAAGTCCCGGCGGGGGGCATCTCATCCCCCGTCATTTCGCCTTCGGTGGGCGAGTACGCCACAGTCATGCAGGGGTTGGTCTTGCTGGGCATCAAACAGATTCGCAAACAAGGCGCCGAGGCTGTGATCATGGACAGTGTGAGTGACAAATCCATTTGGTTGGTGTGCAATAGAATTCTGTCCTATTAACATGGCGATTCTAGGTTGATGTTGATGGTAATTTCGAGTGCTTGTCAGGACTGGGCTTTAGCACTCTGCACAGCTTCGAAGAGGTCAATTGCGATGCAGCAACATGGACTATGGTGCCTGGACCTTGACCGCTTTTCCACTTGTGTACCCACAAAGTTCTCTTTTGGTCTCGATATTCATTTGCTTGGTTGCCTGCTGCCATAATGTATGATTATTGGGGGGGCTGCTCGGCATCGTACATACGATATCCACACATAGTTGCATCTTTTCTTTGGGACATGTGTCCTCTTGCCTTCATTCGCGAGCTCTTCTGTTGGGGGACGTCTGCCCCCTTTCTATCTTTTCAAATACCTTCTTAGCTGGTTCCATCGAGCCGATCAGCTGAATGTGATTTCAAAATTGGCCACGTAGGTGTAAGCGATAAATTGATTTGGAGGGCTAAAGTACTTGGAGGTCAACGCATCGGACGCAGTCACAAGCAGGTACAGAAGAGACATGCTTTACGAAAATGCCGATCGCCGCTTAGATGATCCACGCGATAGTGCCGGTGCGGAAATTAAATTTGGAGTGGAGCGCTACTGGGTCGGAGGATGTTTGCGAAGCGTTGAGTGATGGATATTGAAAACATCCAAACGCACCATGTCCCGAATGCGGTTGCTACAGCCCCTCGCTAGAGTTCTAGACTTATCAGGCGAGAGTTGAGAATCCGCGCAACGAGCATTATTAGCATCAATCATTGTGTTGGGATCCCCTGTAACGACACGGGATACACACATACACACACACACACACACTCTCTCTCTCTCTCTCTCTCTCTCTCTTCTGGTCTGTAAGATCCACTGAGCAAGTCAAAGCGGTCACCCATGAGGAAAACGCCGCGGAACATCGAGGATTTGCGGTATGAGCTCCACCTCCGAGATCCTCCCGATGGGTTTGGAGAAATTGTCAAGACCAGTAGGAGGTGATAGGGAAAGGGGAAGAGGGGCAACAGAGGCGAAGGTACCGAAGTGGCTGTTCCACGGCAGCAGCAATCATCCCTGCTGCTGCATTCGGACGTCGGGGCCAAACTGGGTCCGGCCAACAGCAGGAGAAAACCGTCCTTGTGGATTGGGTGGTTCTCAAGGTACTAGCTCAATCTTACTAGGACTCAGTCCCCCCAATGCAGTCTTGCACTCTCCACCTGGAGATATCTGCTGGTCCACTACTGTAGAAGCATCTACGTTTGTACATATTTCCTAGTTAGATCTGTCCCGGTAAATCGTCTTCTGTGGTCTCTATTGACTACTCAGTAAGTGGTAGCTTTAAGCCCCACGCGTGGAGAAGGGAAGGGGAGAGGGTCGAATCGGCTTGGATTAAACTGCAGTCCCACCCCGCGGATTTGCGGTCCGTCCGGTTGCGGTGGCCACTTCCAAATCAGTTGTTGTAATGTCCTTTTTCTTTCCCCGGTTGATTTGGATCATTCAAATTAATTCCTATTCTACTCCGTATTCTTTTACTATATTCATGTAGATTTATCTGTCCTTGATTCGTTAATTTGATCCCGGGTCTTCGAGTGGGTTTTCTGTTTCCGCCATTTATTTTTCTTTTTGTTGTTAATGAAAGGGAAATGTCTAAATAACTAAATAAATTAGCAATGATGATGATATTTCCGGTCCCTGCATGGACCTGAAGCAGACCAGATTTAGAAGGTGCAGAATATAATCCACTCAACTTAACCAGGGAACTCGAAATGACGACATGGTGCCCATCTTCGGGGTCGGATTGGGTAAATCAGCATCGGATCTCACCCCTGAGAATAAAAGCAGAAGTGGTCAGGGACGGATGCTCTAAGCAGGATACGTCAAGGAACCTGCTTTTGCCTCTTTTGCACACATACACACACAGAGAGAGACAGGCCTCCATAACGTAGTGTGGGCACAACAGCCAACGAACCAATTCCATAACTTAACTAGCCCGACCTGAGACTTGGAACAAAACGAACATGTGACTGGGCGGTCGCCCCCCCCTCCCCCCGAATATTCACATCGCAGCTGCGATCCCGTCTTTGTGTCGTGCTAAAATCGGATTGATGATCAGCACGGGAAGTGTGAGATTCTGCCCAAATCAAGAGGCACACAGCCTAGACTCCAGACTGGACCGGGAGATGGGATTCTAGTGTGTATCTAGATACAGATTTTCCACTGGCAGGTGTAAGGCTGGTGCCAAGCACGCCCTGAGAGGGGCCCCCCGACCAAAGAAAATAGCGAAAAAGGATGGATGCAGGTGTTTTTTGACTTTGGAGTCGGTCCCACAAGAACTGGCTTGTGATCCTGTCAGCCTGTCACACACTTGCTCCGAATTCTGTTTCTCACTGGTGTTTGCCGCTTTCTGTGTGGAGGGGAGGCAGAAGGTTGTACCGTAAGCCAGCAAGTACCTAGTTAGTAGAACGTCTAGGAAGGTTCACGAAGCAGTAAGCATTATGAACGAATTGATCGATCCCCTTGCATACCAGAATTGTTTCTTTTTGAGATTTAATTGATTTCCTCCATACATAATATATATTTTCAAAAAAAAAAAAAAATATGATTATGGTAGCTTCTAATTCTCTTCATCTTTCTTTCTACATTCAATGAAGAAGCCATGCAAGCCTTTCTGCAGTTTGAGACCCCGCATCCAAGCACCAAAAGTCCTGCAACTTGCAGGTATCCTGAGAGGCTTAATATTCTTCTGTTCTCACCAGAAGTCTCTTCCGTTTCGGTGAAAGAATTCACCCACCCACACACACATTGAGGCATTTTTATTTTTTTGCCCCGAGCCATAAGAGGGGGGGAAAAACGATCGCCTCGTACAATCCTACTAACTCTCAATGATGGCAATCACTTTTCGGTGGGCCCACACCCCCAGGTCTACAGAGTACACCTCCGTAACTAAACAGATAGTTACTTAAGTGGAATAGCTACACACCCAATTTCCCACGACTAACTTTATCCGGTTAGGGCAAATTTAGACGCAGCTTATTAGAATCAGTTAGACTCGAATTACTCTGCAGCTCGTGCCCCCCGGTTCGAGAACGAGCAATTTGCGGACCAACCTTCGGACGCGGCTAATCCGGCTTTGTCCCAGAGACTGAGACATCTCATTAGGTCGTAGCCAATCATGTTTCCAAACTGCCTGCTGAGCCCCCCTCAATGGCGGGCACCACCTCTCATTGCAGACTGCTGGGAAAGCTGGGCAAAGGATGATGATGATGATGATGAAGGCGTGGGACCCACCTCCCAGCTGAGGGTCAAATTGTAGATAGGCAACCTGTAAGACCCTATCCCAGGTTTGCAGTAGAGTAGTCACTAAATCTGAATGCGTTTCGTGTCGTTTTGGTGGGTAGACCACTTGTGTAGGAGAATAGTTGTACTTACTTACTCTGCATGCGGAGAAATGAGTGGTGAGCGGCACTAATTCAGGCGTTAAAGCTTTCCAAGTAGTTACACAACCCTAGTACATACTTAGTATTATGTTAGTGACCACTCCAAATCCCTTGTTTTCTGACAATGTAACTTAGATTTGTGGACTTGGGCGCCCCATCAGCCCAGGGCCACATTTCCGAGTGATGCAGGTGGTGAGTTAATGATCTCGGGATTCTCGCACAAGCGTTTGGGCTGATGCCCCCCGGTAAGAGCATTGTAGATGTATGCAAACGAGAAACAAGCATATAATATAAAACAACGGGAAGTAAAAATAGAGAAAAGAAGGAAGGAAAATGAAAACCGAGAAGACTCCTTTGATGCAGTTCATTTATTTGACTCCCAAGTAGTAATAATTGTGCTGTAGTAAGCTTTCTGCTAGGAATTTTAGTACATCCTGCTGTTGATAATTTTACGTGTGGGAAATTAACCGATTAGTCTTAAGTATATGGCGATAAGGAGTTCAATCAAATCGATTTACATCCGATCAACCTTTAGGTTGATTAATTAAATCACATATGTCGGCTAGGCTGGGCGTACTTACCCGTCAGGGACACTACTACACAAATATATCGTGTCCGTGTAGATTTGTCCTTTCCGCTGCATGTGTCAGGGTACTAACTAGTATACTTGGCTCTGTCCGACGATGGTTGGCCGTCATGATGGCTGGGGTCGGAGAAATAATCCATCAAACCAACAATTTCCAATCATGCTATTATTACTGTTAAGATGAGAGGTTATAGCTACATCGCTGGAATGGCCGTTTCCTTTTTTTTTCTTTTCTTTTCTTTTCTTTTCTTTTCTTTTCTTTTCTTTTCTTTTCTTTTCTTTTCTTTTTCCATTATTATTTTTACCCTTCTTTTATATGTATATATATATAATTTCTCAGCCTACCTGGTTTAGTAAAACTGACACTGCACCTAGGTAAGCCCCGTATTACTAGTAGTGATACTATAGAGTACTTAGTAGTTACGGGTCCGGAAGGGGTTGGATTGAGATTGGCCAATACCCGAAATCTTTGAACTTGGAAGAGTTCTTTTGCTCTATGTATCTGCTTTGGGAGGCACATCCAGATGGCATTTTGTATTGCAGAATCATCATAGCCATAACCCATCATCAACATTGCCTTAACTCCAGGAGGCCTTACAAGAGGGGTCTGTTAATGGGGTTCCCCTCGGCCGATGTTAGCCGAGAGAGTTTGAGTCTATCTAATTTAAATTGAGACCACGTTTACTCTAATCATTTTTCATTTTTTTTTTTTTCTTCTCTCTCGCAGTATACACGGCATCGGCTTGTGTTCCTTAGTCACTTTCGATCTGCTCTCATTGAACTCTAGAATAGCTCACCCAGTACCTCGGTAAGGATTCTCATCATTCCGAAAACAGCAAACTTAGGTGTTTATATTTTAAGATTGACAGAACCGTTAACAAGGCTGACCTATAGAGTAAGGTCCTGACCCCCGAATTCCCCGGGTTATAGTGGGTCTCCCTTGAACCAACTAAGTACTCACTTCCTGGTAGCACTTTGACTAGTACTTCGAGTGTCTCTTCCACCCAACGGCTGCATGCAAATCGGATATTCCTGGACAGGTATCACCTGATCCGGCAGGTCCTATATGGCCCCCAGGGACCGAGATACTCGTAGACTGAATCCATACTCTGTAGTCGGGTTCTTCACAAAATTGTTCCGCATCAGGAATGCCTAAAATACTTCCAATTTCGAGTTACCAACGGCGGGCTATTTAGCAATAGTGTAGGTCAACAGCTCCTAAGCACGTGATACACATTGTATTGTTTTTGATCACAGAGGGATGAAGATGTACTGTTGTTGGTTCACAGCAGCCTACAAGGTCATACAAACTTTTGCACCATCTCTAACCTATGTATCTATCAATAAAGTGGTTGTCATCTTGTGCGCCTGTAGCCTAATTTAACTCCTGAAACGCTAGAGCATACTAGTTTACGACTTAGTAAGGCAAAATAACTGTGAAAATAGAAACCAAAGAAATCAAATAGAAAAAAAGGGAACCCGAAAGAGGAAGGGTGTGTGAAAAAAAAAAAAAAAGAGTAGTAATGAAGGGTACCTAATTGACGGCCCTCTCTGGCAGTGGGTTGATTTAATTGATCAAATTTCTTCTCTTTTCTGACGGATTAGGAGTGTTGCGGGCTACGATCCCGATCCCAATTACCCGTCTCCGGCTTGAGGGAGGTGGGCTCCTAATTTGTCTTGACCTTGGATGTGCTCCGCATAGTAATCCGAAGGAGGAGGCAACAAACGGCATTTCAGCTTGTTCAGATGCTTTACTGTTTACATAGGACCGGCCTGCGAGCGTGATGATCCACACCAGACCAGTGTGTCAGCCTTCTCTGGTTCAACTTTAAAAACCCCTTCAGTAATTGTAAATTATTGTAAAGTAAAGTAAAGTAATCAAGTTAAGAATGTGCTGTCTTCATTCGTGGGTACCTTAGGTAATTTCCTTCAAGCTAAACTCGATCCAGGGAAAGGTAAAAAGAAAAGTGGACGTTTTGACTTCTGTACTTTATCCGTACTGTGAACCAAATCCCCGAAACGTCTGGCCAGTCCGTTTCTCTCTTTCTCTCTCTCTCTCTGTTCTCTGTGTCTGTCTGTCTGTTTCCTTCCTCCAGTCCCTCCACTCATCCATCCCCCCCCCTCCTCCTCCCAATCCCCAATCTCCTCTCCTCCCCTCCCCTCCCCTCCACATACCATTTCACTTTTCCTTTTCCTCTCTTTTTCTTTCTCTCTCTCTCTCTGTCTTTTTCACTTTTCCCTTTTCTTCTTATTCTATTTTTTTTTTTTAAATTCTATTCTATTCTATTATTTTTCTTGCTTTTTCCCTTTTTCAGTTTTCGTGTGTTTCTTTCTTTTTCTTTTTCTTTTTCTTTTGTTTTTCTTTTTTCTTCTTCTCCACCATCCGCCCCTCTCTTGCTGGCTCTTGCTGCGGCCCCATCGCCGGGTCCGTCTGCCTGGCCCTTCCTCTCTTATCTCCTCCCGAAATCCCCATCCATGCCAGCCTAGGCTCGCTCCGGATCTTGTCTAGTGAATCGTTAACTTCTTTGGACGCTCTTTCCCTGAGGAATCGCTCCCGTCCCCACCAACCACAAGCTGTTTTCTCCAAATGCACTGACTTCGGGCGAATCCGATCCACTCCAGGCGGTGTCTGCTTGCTGCTCCTGCTATCACTATTACCACTACTACTTCTACTACTACTACTTACTTACTTACTTACACTCCGCAGCTCTTCATGATCTCCTCCTACTTACTACTACTTGCTGCAAACTACAACTACTGCCACTACTGCTCCTCTTCCTCTTCTCTCTCTCCTCTTCCTCCTCCTTCTCCCTTTCTTCCCTTCTAACCTGCCCGGTACTTGCCATTACTGTTTCTCATTCCAGTCTAGATTATCTTCTCCTTTCCTCCTTCGTCTTCTTTTTTTTGTTCCTAAACAGTACCAGTCACGTCCACGGCTGGCTTTTCTCTGGGTTCAACCCTCCCATGTACTTTTCCCCCTCTAGCTGCTCCCGCGTTCTCCGCGCTCGTCGCGACCACCCTGCTTCATCCTTGCCGGAATCGACTCGTCTTTGAACGCTTTCCTTCGTCGACCTCTTCATGCTCTTCCATCCGACCTCTTCCACCTATTTACTCTGAACGCTTCCTGGCCTTTTAAAGCTACCGATATTACCTCAATCATCTCGCTTGTCCCAAACACCCCGTGTCCTGCCGCCCCGCCATGGAGGGCTTTGATACCATGGCTATGCCTTACCTGGCCAGCCCGTTATCGCTGGGCAATATACAGAGCACCGATTACCTCAATTCAATGTCCGGCATGGACCTACCTGAACAACGTTCTAATTTCGACTCTGAAACATTCGTGAGGTGAGTTGTCGCTGACATCTCTCCCTCTATAGATCTCGTCTGACATACAATCCCGCTAGTGGGGACGACATCGCATTTTCTCAACATGCGTTACCTCCCGCATCGTTGAAGAGATTTCCCTCTGGTTATGAGGATCCATTCACAGACATGGTCGCACCGTTCGAACCTGCGCCGCCCGAGCAACCTCCTGATTCTATAGATCATAACAATAAACTGCTGAGCTTCTCCATGCCTGCGTACGGCTTCACTCTATTAGATTACTCTCTACGCCGCACCTCAATATCGCTCTCTGCTCAGCTGCACGGCATGTTTTTTCTTGCAGAATCGCCTTGGACTACATCTCCTACCGAGAATGCCCCGCCTCAGCAAGGAGCGGAGCTGACGTGCTACCGCCGCAACCTATTTCAGATAACAGGGTCTGTTACCCTCCCACGGAGCTTACGCTACATAATGACGGAGCAAGGCGATCGGATCCCTATCCTGGCTCAAGAACTCGCTGTGTCTGCTACTGAGTCTGTTGAAGGCAATTCCGTCAAGATTATCTCGGTCCCTTGGAAGACTCCCGCCACTAATGTGAATCCCTCGGCTGAAGATGGGAACAATAATTCTAGCGGGAACGGTGGTAACCCTAATAGCAACAATCCTACTATTAAGGTTGAAAAGGAGCCACCTCCGATTCCACTAGATATCATGGCTGGACAAGACCTTGATACTGACTACGCCACCTTCCCCATTGCCTGGAAACGACTCCAATTCCGCGTTGCTACTGCGAATAATGGACGCAGAAAGGAGCTTCAGCAGCACTTTGTTATTCGCTTGAAGGTTGTAGCTACGCTGTCCACCGGTGCCAAGATACCAGTCTGCGAGGTGCAGTCGGGCCCCGTCATAGTCCGGGGGCGGAGTCCACGCAACTTTCAGTCTCGCAAGGACCTGCCATTGAGCAACAGTGCTGCGGCGTCGCGGAAAAGCGCACAAGCCGCTCAGTCGGCTGCTGTTAACCGAACCACAACCGGCGATCCTGCGGCTAAGGCCAAAGCCACATTGAAGAGCAGTTCCCCAGAGACGTCTACCTCACAAGGTGGTGTAGTTGGACAACAAGCTTCACCGGATTGGGCGCAAGTGCCGCCTCCCGTTGGCGGTGCGCATCCCTCGACGACTTTGCCTCACTCGACAGTATATACTCAGTCTAGCCCGGAGTTCTCGCGGCCAACAGAAGCCCAACGACATCCAGCTGCCGCCCCCATCAATCTATCTCTCCTCGAAGATGATGATGGTAATGATTCGGCTAACCCGGCTGATCCGGCCAGGCCGGCGGCCTCATATACAAACGATATGTCTCACAAGCTTATGAACATGGATAATTCTGCAGCGCCCCCGGCCAAAATGCGCAAGTTGTCTCATGGCTTGCCCGAAACACAATCCCGAAGCTCGTCCTCTTTGCCTTTACTGAATACTGCCAATATGCAGCAGCCCTTCGCTTCCACGCTCCCATTTCCAAATGAGAGTGCCGACTTATTATATGAGTATTTTCCCTTGGGCTTGGATGATTGGCAAGCACCCGTCGATGCAGTATATCGACCACATGTAGTGCATCACACAAACTTACCTGAAGTGAAATTTGTTGCTGCGCGCGGACGAAGCAAACGGTATTTCGCCGCAGAAGATGTCTTTTGACGATGAGACGCGTGATGAGCCATCGGGGTTGATTTCATGCCTCTGCAATTGGCGTTAGAGCCGGTTTCCTAGACCCTAAACAACTGCTCCAATTGTCTCTTCTTTGCACTTTCTCTTTGTTCTTTCACACGTCCTTCTCCCTCCACGAACCGGTTCCCTTGTCTTTTGTCTCGCTGTTTTATTTTCTCGTCTTTATCTGCGTTCTTCTTCCTTGTCCCCCCACCTTCCCTCTTCTGGGCCTTGGGATGTACGGCTATTTATACGACCCTTCCCTAGTAAGGATATTAGTCGCGGCGTGATGGAGTCATGTTAGGAAGCGGCTTTTGGCTTCTGCGCCTTTTCGGCGTGTTTCTCTTCGTTTTCTTTCTTTTCTTACTTTTATTCAATTTCCCAGCCTCGACACCCTCTTCATTACCGTTTCAAGGGTCACCATCCTTGTCCCATTCTTCTCTACTTTTGTCTTCTTTTGATTGCATATATCTGAAAGGAGGTTTTGTCTGGTAATTATATCTTCGCCGGCTACGGGACCGAAGAAAGAGTATTGCTCGGCTGGTCGTCTGGAACGTTCCTGTACCAAAAATTGTTTTTTTTACATTTGACTTCATCAGTCGGTATCTGTGGTGCACTGCACTTGCGTTTGTACGCACTGTTTTGGATCTATATGGGGAAACTACAATATGTAATAATTATCGGCGCTGAACGAATTGCAGGTATACGCGGAACCAATCCTGACAATATACATGTTGACATGAGATTTACTTCCTGTGAGCATGGAGTAGCGTGACCATGCACTCAACCTGCCCCGTTGTATCTATGACAACACTCTAGCCAAGATTTCGTAGAGTTGGTTTCTGAATTAGCTAGCCGGTACTCCGGGCTAGTGCAACATAAGAGCAACAGGTCCCTTACGGGTTGGTGTTGTTAGAGATAGCCAAGGCCATCACCACTGATGGCCTCAAGGTCGGCCTTTATCTCCCATTCACGTGCACCCACGCGTCCTGCGATCTCTGTCTTGCGTTGCTTGCTCATATCTATCCATTTGAACAAGAGATTACCGTCGAGCATACCCCTACCAGCAGTGCCATCGCTCTCCACAGCCCGGAAGGCTCGGGGATTAAGACCGCAGGGATGTTCCAGTGTATTCGTCAGCTGCGACTGTAAAGCAGACAATCTGCGGTATGATTCTTCCGGAATGCAGGTGATCAAGCCAAGAGAGCCGTTCTGTGTGGTCATCAGGACTTGGTGGAGGGGGCTCTGGTTGTCGATATCCATTCCGTCCGAACTGGACACCATCTTCTCTGAAGAGACCATTGTACGTGGCAGAAGAGTCAACGTGGAGGCGAAGTTGCCCATATGAAATTTACTACGGCTAAGCAGCCTGTCACCGTTCGAGGATTTAGGATCTGTGCCAATTAGCTGAGTCCTTGAATAGTGCTTTCTGGCTCTCC
This sequence comes from Aspergillus niger, assembly GCF_000002855.4. Classification (NCBI taxonomy): domain Eukaryota; kingdom Fungi; phylum Ascomycota; class Eurotiomycetes; order Eurotiales; family Aspergillaceae; genus Aspergillus; species Aspergillus niger. The sequence continues at coordinate 2,081,003 of NT_166531.1, forward strand.
TGTCTTACCCTCCGGATCATACTGCAATACATGAATGTTGCAATCGCTGTCGGCCACAACAATGAATAGTCTTTTGCCGTCTGGAAGGAACTCAGCCGCGCACACTTCAAGGTAGTCTAGATCCTTGGCAAAAAGGCTCATTTTGTAGGGCTCCTCCTGAAAAGCGGACATGTTAGCTTGGCATGCTCATGTTGATTCCATAGTGACCGAGCACGGGGACAATACCGAATAGCCTGCGAACCAAACACCTTTCACAGCATCGCCAAGGATGCACATCCCAGTGCCTTTGAGCTCTTTTACGACGCTGACATAGCACTGCATGTCCATGAAAGCAACAGGGAGGAGGCTACCATCCTCCTTGAGGCCTCTGACCATACACTTTTGTCCTTGTGCAACCAGGACGAAGCCCTGGCCACCAATCTCAGATAGCGCAGTCACGGCACCTTTCACTGGTTCTTTGCCAATGAGCTTCAACTTGCGATCTGTCTCAGGGTGATCTGGGTCTGGAACAACCTGCACAACCTCGAAAACATAGATGCAGCCGCGTGAAGGTATGTCTTCGCCCCGGGCGAACGCAGTACCCACAACGATCATGTCCTTGCGTTCGTGGGTGTTTTCCGATACTTCAAGACTTATGTTTTTGATCGCCATGACGTACTCGTCTGCGCCGAGGGAAAAACTGTGCAAATGAAAAATTAGGATGACCGAGTCTTGACGCTGTAGATGATGATCCCATACCTATCGATGATAGACCATGTATTAGGGCTAACAAGCTTTATAAAGCTTCCACGCGCCGACGGGAAAAACGAAATAGCTAGACAGTCTCAGCCTGGTTCCCTCATGGGTAGATAGAGAACAAACCTTCATTGCGCCATTCTGGGTGCAACTCGTCATCCTCAGGCAACTTGAAATCGGTTGCATGACACGTCCCTAGTACGTACATCCCGGAAGAGGTGGAATAAGCTAAGTGGTCAACTTGTTCTCCTAGGTGCACCCTTTTCAAAGTCCACTGGTAATCAAATCGTGTCATAGGGGGCAATTTACAAAACCGAACCGTACTCTGCCCATTAGGTTAGTATATGCTAAAAACGAACTATCATGTGATTGCGAACCTGCGAGTCCAAGTAGATAAACCCCTTACTGCATTCAGGGGTATCTAAGCTGCTTACGCTCCGAGAGTTTTCCCCTCTTAAGCGCAGAAAGTGTGGCGCACTTGCGGATGTCCTGATAATGAAGCCTGCTGAAGCACCAGGCATGAATACAGCACTGAGTCCCGAGATATCGGGCAGGATGCGCAGTGGCCTAGCTCTATAATCCGAACCACTGGGCTGTGTTGAACTGACACCAGGTGGGATCCTTGGCAGGACGCTGTTGGTCTCTTTGGAAAACTTCAGGCTGTGAATCCCTTCAACTGGTCCCGTTGAAACCACAAAAGGCTTGTAGATTATCAAATCATCAGTCTCAGATCGTAACTATCAAGGCTTCGGTTAGCACGCTAGAGCTAGTGATTGAGAGGCGGTACAGAGTGACCACTATGGTGGCATACAATCAAATACGGCGAAGCACTCCATGTTTCCCCGAGATCGGCAACGATTGCCTCTATCAGATTCTCACGTGTGCCAGACCGCTTAGGTGGCTCGCTGGACAACAGAGGCGACAAACCGTCTGTCCCCTCGATTATCGATAGCAGCTTTTGATCGCGGACGCGATAAACCTGAAGATTTCGAAAGCATTAGATGCCATCCACGCAGGGCAAAAGACGACCAGAGCAAGCATTCTCTCGCATAGTGGGTTCATGACACTTACAAAGAGCTTGCAATCGTGGCTGAGTAGAAATAAAAACATGTCGTTCTTGACTGGCTCACTCAGTGTTCGATCGATGGAAGAAAACATCCCGGTTTTGTCGCTGTACAAGCAACAGGATATCCACTTTCCAGATGCTACATCCTCACCAAAGACTACTTCATCAAGGTCTCCACTGTCGTCTGCTTGAAGGAATAATAACGTAGAGTCGTCCCGTAGAATTGCAAGGCAAGAATCGGCCAGACTGGCACTAACAGCCATTCGTTCATCATTGGTGTCATCGTCCCATATCGGGTATATTTGAGTTAAACTCAGGTCTGTTCCGTCAGCAAAGTTACGTCGACACCGGCTTGGTGTGAACTTACCAAAGTCATAACTCCGAACCTCGTTCTTTAGGACTTGGACCACGCGCTTCCTGCTTTCCTGTGTCCCAACGCTAATTGTCACATCTTCGTTAGGGTTGAAATCAGGTGCTCTGAAAGGTTTCAGATCATGGCCATCCACTACGAAGATGAGCGATTCTTCCCTATCGGAACCTTTGACTTCCGTTGCAATAACATAGCATCGCTGCGATTGTTGTCCCATCTTCTCTGACGTTCCTGAAACAGCCTCTTCCTCCCGAGTCAATGAAGCTGTCCAGATGCAGTCTACTGACTCGAGCGAAATTGAGGCGACGACATGAGGATCGATCTCGCGGGCCATTACTACCAAACCACCACTCTTGTGTGAGCCTTGGGAAGCTACTATCTGCAGCTCTGGAGAAGTACTATTAGTACGATCGCCTGTCTTTTCTAGGTTCGTGGATAGCCTCTTTCCCATAGTAATGTCCCTAAGAGGGCCGATGTTGATAAGCTTATCGTGTATCCGGAAGTCATACAGCCCGAAAGCGGATGATTCTCCTGACGGACGGCGGCCGGTAAGTGTTGTGTCCGGAGATGTAGAATAGAGATCGTCTTCGTACACATCGTCGTCACTCTGATCCTCTTCTGACATATCCGCAGAGTCGTCTATCACTTGCTTCGCTTGCAGCCGGTGCTTTTTTGTGCTGGAAGATGAGTAAGAATAGCCTAAAAGCACTGAATCACCATCTTCGCTGCCCAGGAAAATTTTTCCATCACCTATGAAGGTTGAAGCTGCTGCTGCGGAATATATGGAGGTAAGACCTGCGTGAGCCGGCAGTAGGTGAACCGAGATCCCAGAAACTGACCTCCCATCTAACTTGAATTTCACGATGGCCATCTCCCCCGTAGTAAGCACCAAAAGCATGTCCCCACTGCTATCCCCGAGACACTCGACGATACAATTCTCAAGACGCAATGCCAAATCGGACTGGTCAGTCATAGAAAATGATGAGACTTGTCTTGAGAATTCGTTAACTCCAACGGCATTGGTCTTGCCTGCCTGATCGATATGCACTAGTTCGTTGGACCCGATTAATAAAGCACCGCCGACAGGAGGCGGGAGAGCCACCACTCTGAATAAATCACTAGGCAGCCTTGACACGGAAAGTAAAACCGTGGATGCTTGCTGCTCCAAATCTAGCGTAAACACAGTATAGAAAACCACGTCTTTTCTTTCAGGAAGAAGGGCACTTGATGTTGCAACTTGGGAATATAATATGCCAAAGGTCGGCTCCCTATATTCATATAGGAAAGCAAGGCTTATCGGGTGAAGTATGGAAGGATCCAATGTCGTCAAGGGCAGAACAAAAGATGGAGCATATGGAGTTTGATAGACAATACCCTCTTTGGCCTTATCAGCAACAGTACCACCCCCGAGATCGTGATCGGTTGATATTCCTTCCCCGAGGTCTGACCCATAATCATCCATCACCAGGTCATCTCCTGGCTGGTGGAAAGGAATAATGGCGAGATTTCGAATTCCAAAGTTGAATATCGCACATCTACTGCTTGGGTCCACACTGAGGATGCTGCCACAATTATTCAGGTCAGGAACCCACGGACTACGGGTCAGATCATCTCGCTCGTAATAATGAATGGAAATGGTGGAGATGCCACGACGCTCCGGGTCCCATTCAATCAAGCTAAGTTTGGCATTCCGGAAGGCGACCAAAACAGCTTCCCCGCCGCTCTTGCTGTTGAGCACCTTGACCCGACAAAGACCAGTTACAGTCCCCGAAAGTGAATACTCCTTTTCCAAAAGGAGCTTCGTCGATTCCTGCTGGGCGTCGGCTCCTTCCGCATGGGAGGCAACTTTATGCAGCGAATAGATCTGAAGCAGTGATGTTCTAACCACAATCAGATCGTCTGATGTTGCCGCAAGGAAAGGGACCGCCAAAGCATGGGTGACCCCAGTCGGGGGCAATATTTCAGTATAGCACTGCATCATGCGTTTGCCAAACCCGAGAATTGCTTTGCCTAGGAGTATTTTACTCTCCTCGTCAAATCCAGTTTACTCTACTGACCTGCGCAAAAGAAGCATTGCCAGGAAAGTAAAGACGGGCTAAGCAGTTGGTTGTTGTGAACAAGGGGAATGGTCGTGTTAGGCCTGAGAAGACGGCGGCGAAAATAAATAGTAACCCACGCTTTATCATAACATTCCTAGCTAAGACGGGCATGATTGGAGGTTCTGCGCTTCAAGTGCGATGCAGCACGTGATAATACATCTGGCCTGCCAGACGATGACGTAATACATGCGGACTTTTTGACACCAAAAGAAACGTTAATTGATGGACCTCAACGAATCTATTTCCCTACTTGCCTGCCTTGATTATACCTATCGTCATGCCCGTCTTGAGTGATCTGGGTATAAATGCAATCTGAAACAGAATAGCATCTAGCTCGTCTATCCATCCACTCTGGTGTGAAAAGTTCATCGGATCTGGAGTCTTGACAATACATGCACCCAACCCATTGCGGACCTGTTGTCTTTCGCCTTCTGTAGGGCCTAATCTATCTCCATAACCAAGATGGCCCTTTTACAAACATCCCTTATATGGGCAGTATACGCTATTGTGGTAGCTGTTCTGGTAATGGTAGCGTCGGTATTCATCTATACTTATCAAACGCCTCGGGATCGCTCTTCAGTTGTGACGTTCACGTGTATCGTTGCGATTACAAGCTTACTTGCCACTGTTCTTTTGTTGCCGGTGGATGTTGCTTTAACCTCTTCTACCACATCCTCGAAGCTTGGCCAAAGGAAACCCTGGGCCACTCAGGATGAAGTAGATAAGATTGTTTCTCTATTAACGGCTGTGTACTACCTCCTTTACTCGCTTGATGCATTCCTGTGCCTACTCGCAATCCCATTTGTCTATTTCTGGTACGAAGAATATGATGAAGTGGCTGTCGAATCCGGTGAGCAATCTGCCGCCAAACGACTTTGGACGGCGTTTAAGTACACTATCTCGTTTATTGCGATAGTGGTTGTACTTTTCATTGTTGGCTTTCTTGTCCCTGTTGCGAATATTAAGGACAGCAAAGTTTCAGACTATCTCAGGAAGCTTCTGGCTGAGAATCGTAAGATCGCCCTTCGCCTCCCTGCAGCATGTCCCTACTCGCATTCTTTCAAGATACCCGTTCATAATCCAATGCTAATTGGTTTCCATCTAGGTGGCGAGAGGGTCCTTACGTTCACCCTTGGGTTATTGATAACAATGGGTCTGTTCCTTTATATCCTATATACCTCAACGGGCCTTGCTGTTCTTCCCATGAGGATGATACGGGCAGCTCCATCTGTGTCAGATATGACCTGGAAGGCGTCGACGAGTGCACAGCTTGAATCTAATCGAGAGCGTCAGCGCCAGCTGGAAGGTCGCTGTAGAGGAGATCCGGGTCTTCTCTCTTCTAAGGAACGTAGAGAGCTCGATACCCTCGTTCGAGACGAGAGGACACTTATCAGGCGGCAACGCTTGGCAGAAGAGGCTGACGGTGAAGGTCAAAGCCGATTTATGAGGGCATGGCTAAAGACCACGGCTTTCTTCCGCCCATTAAAGCTGCTAGGCGGCATTGCCATTCTCTTAATCACACTTATGATTTGGATATCGATGCTCTTGACGGCAATTGACAAAGCCAAGAATTCTATATGCAAACAGCGTTGCGGATACATACTCAGTGGCATTGGGGTTTTCAATCCCATCAACTGGATATTCGTCCAATCGGCCAAGGTATTTCCGATTGACTACGCCGTCCTTACAGTAGTTGTCCTGTTGCTATTTGGCAGTTCAGTGGTCGGGATATCTACCATTGGCATTCGCTTTCTCTGGATTAGAATATTTCATGTCAGAAAGGGGCACACGTCTCCACAAGCCCTGCTGCTGACCACTGCCATGCTGATGTTGACAATACTAGCATTGGACTATTCGATCCCCATGCTTGTTGCGCCTCAGTACGCGACTTTTGGACCGCAAACATTTTGTGATCGCCCCCAGGGCCAGCAATCAGATTGTTTGACTAACAAACACCTGATCAAGCCATGCTCGGAACTAACAGACAACACGGCTGCCAAGCGAGTCTGCACACCCAGCGTCACTAGTATGTTTCTCAACCGCGTGACGATAAGCTATCCCTTTTTCGGTACAGTATTCTTCTGGTCCCAATTCATCTTCCTCGGTAAGTGGGCACCGTCTGTCTTCATAAAAGCTAGTTACAGGCTAATGGAACACAAATTTCAGTTATCTACTTGCTCGTCTTGGTCACCTCTTTTATCCGCCATCCGAAACTTGATGAACGTTTACTGGATCAAGAAGCTGAGGAGGCCGAGGAGGAACGGCTACTGACAAGCTCTGCAAGAGGTGTTGGTGACACCTATCAAAGTGTTGGTGGACGAAACAACTTCTCGACTAGAGCAGGGTAATAGGTTACTCGGACTTATATTGCCTTACAATGTCGACCTTCAGGGACAGTGATAGCTTGGCTTGTAACATTTCAGTCAAAATTATCCACTGTTATGCGAACGAAAGAGTGAAGCTTCATAAATTACATTGTATGACAACCTGCAGTAATGTGTAATCATCTGAAGTTTGGTATGTGGTAAGAAATAAAGGGCAGAGCTCGAAGAACCCCTTTTTGATAAATCTTAGGGCTTGAGGCGGTCATTCAATAACGCGAGGGCACTCTCGAAAGCCTTCACAACATCGACATCTGAGTCATCATCAGCAACAATGTACATAAAAAGGGGTTTCTGGATGAGACTGATACTACGTACAGTGCTTACGTTTCAGTTCTAGATCGTCTTCAGATGTTTGAACATGTTTCATTTGTGTCTTGAATCTACAATAGCATCAATGATTATGTTGAGAACTCTGGGGACTTTGGAGGGCCAACCTTTTTAAAGCTCTGATTTCATCGCGCATGATGGTTGTCTCCGACCACGCCATGAAGATCTAAAAGAGAATATTAGATAAAGGCCACGAGATCAATCACGTCTGTAAGCACCTCAAGCAACTTGGTGACACGGTTGCGTAATTCTTTTTCAGCATTTTCATGCTTTTCCATAGAAGCGATATATTCTTCTTGGAGCTGGTCCCAATCATAGTCTATAAGGTTCCCTGAAGGTGGAGACATAGTATACTGCTGAAGGGTCTTCAGAGACTCGGTGCGAAGTTCGCTCTGATGCAGATCACTATCAGGGAAACTGGGGCCTGCAAGGTCCCTGCTTAGAGAAGCCATGGCGATGATTAGACTATAGCTTCTTAGACTAAGGATCGAGCATCGAATAGGAGCAGTAGCAGTAGATACAAAAGAGAAATATCTAAGTATGTGGTGCAAGCATGGGTCACGTAATTTTGCAGACCATGCTCACATTTGATGCTCAAGTAACAGGGAACGTACCAGAGCCCCGTTAAATGTTAGCATACACAATTTAAGAATATATGTGGCTCAACTTACACCACCTAGCGCTAGAAGTCGCTCGTTTTGAGTGATGTGGCAGAAGTACGCAACTTATGAACTTGCTTAATGGCTCAGATTAGCATCGAAATCCCTTAAGGAGGGGAAAGCGAGATGGGTCAGGTGATCGCAGCTATCCACCATATTACATCGCACATACTGCTTTCGATTGATATTTTTAAATAGGCTGAAAGTTTTGATCACCTACAGGTCCATCTCACTGCGTCGATCTCCAATAATCTCATCATTCAGCTGTTGGAAACGGCTGGTAGTTGCGGCTAAGCACTATTAGAAACCAAACGCATTATGGGTCTCGGGCGGGTATTCATTGTGTAAAAGCAAGCCAGCTGGCATGCTGAATCGGAATGTCTCAATTGGCTATAGCAATACAGTGGGTATGATTTGTTTATACTAACAACTACTGAACCCGAGCTGGTGAAGTCTCAGCTGCTAGTACTCGGCTGTAATTCAGTGATACAGATACGGGAACTTAAGCACGAAGAAGCGGTGTGTGATGTTATACGACAACCGAGGTCGCTTATGTAAATTAATATGCCTCAGGCTAACAGTCCAGTATACATATACGTATGGTCAGGTGACGTGACGCAAACGGCGTCCCCTTCGTTGGCTTCAGATAACTCAGCTCCATTGATACTTATCGATCATATTTCGTCCTATGTCATCACTTTAGCCGGCTAAGGCATGAGTGCCCCCCTTTTAATGACTTGTTCATGCAACATACATGCTCGGAGCCAGACAGTCGAGTTGGTAATCCATCACCGGAAGCCCAAGGCCATGCGACTGTGAGCTACGGCGGTATCGATCAACCAAGAGTGAGACAAAGCTTGTTGAGATGAGCTGTCACACATGCTTTCGCGCTCCAGCTTCGCGAACACGGTTTTTCTGCCCTACCTGTGCCCGTAATCAGCTGTATCAGCTCCGGGTTGAAACCGCGAGAGTCTTGCTTGAGAAACAATCTATCGCGGAACGTATCCAAGCTGGAGTGATCCTTGAGACAACCCAAGCGGAATGGTCAGGTGAAATCAAAGAAACTTCCATTGCTTACCAGAATGGGCTCTCTACCAAGCGAAGCTTACAAATTATTGCTAAGGGAGAAGCTGAGTCGTCTGAAAGGATGAGGCTACTCGGTGATCAACTCGACAATCTGACTGCTGAAATCAAGGACAAAAGACTTGAAATTTCCCAGCGCAAACTCGCACTCGCGCGGCGGCACTCGGACTCTGAATCTGCACAGTATCAGCTCGGCGAGCGGGAGGCTGCAATTTTGGCCAACATCCAGAACAATACCAAGAGGACGGATCATCTGTGGCATTCACTTCATAGCAAGACTGCAGAGGCCCGGATATTCCTCTGCCGAGAAGCTGCCAATCTTTATGGTTTACAACGGAAAACAAGGAATAAGGAAGGGTTATCCCAAGAGGTCTACACGATGGGCGGTATAGATATCATCGATCTGAGGGACATGAACGGAAAGTTACAGCTCTGCGACTATTAATTAATGTCAGTTAGTAATGCTCAGGACAGGTACCACGCCAGCTTATATTTCTACCTCCCTCTTCAATGTTGCTCACCTTCTCGTCCTTATTTCACATTATCTGTCTCTCAGACTGCCAGCGGAAATCACCTTGCCTCATAAAGACCATCCTATACCGACTATATGCGCGCCCTCTGCGTCCTATCTTTCACGAGATCCAAATTCCGTAGCATACTCGCTACGAAATCCACCATCTGTACCGTCTGGACCTAGAACCGCATCACCTCGTCCTTCCAGACCTCGGCCCCTCTCCATCGACAGAGCACTTCCTAAACTGGCTAGGGAAGACCCCGGAACATATGCACTTTTTCTTGAAGGGGTAACGTTACTGGCCTGGAATGTGTCGTGGTTATGTCGGACTCAAGGCATAAACATAACATCAGAGTCCTGGGAAGAAGTATGTAACATTGGGAAGAATATGTGGCAGCTCCTTGTGGCACCACCTGCGCAGCCATCGACATTATCAAGAGCCTTTGCTGGACGCGACATACAGGCGAAGATGAGAGCATCGAAGGATTCCCCTAGAACTACCATTCAACGCACAATGTCATTCCCTATGCTAGGGCATTACTCGCATGGTACTGCACATTCCTTTCTGGGTGCTGTCGAGGGGGCTGAATTTATGCGCACTTGGAGGCTTCCAACTCCAACAAAGATCGTGGATAAGCTGAAATCAACTCTGTTGGGTGAGATGGCCAGTGCAGAATGGGAGCTGCTGGAAGGCGACTGGGACGACGCAAGTCAGGAACCGAGTGATTCAATGCTCCTTCAACATCCATCCACCACTTCTGCCTCACCGGAGCGACAGGGTAATAATAGCGGGGATAGTGTAAATGGTGCAGTTGCCGGCGCGGGCAATTTGAGTGGGCCTCGTGGACCCACTCGTATGAAGGGTACCAGTGGCTGGACGAAGCTGAGAAACAGGTAGTATCGGATTATACAAATTCTACGGGATAGATAGACTTCATTAGCCAACAGCGCCTGCCAAGAAGTGCATTACCCTTAGACTCCTTTCGTATTTTATCAACAAATTTGGGTAAGAATCATTAGATACCAACAACCACGTGGCCGTACAGAGGAACCCCTTCGCGCGCATTTATACCTCTCCGAATTGGATTCGAATACTCCGTACGGAGTACTTCAAGGAGCGTCTTGCTCTTCACAGCATAATATTATTACCATATAGACATCACTAGCAACCGGTATTTATAGAGAATTTTCCTAGTATAGACTTGACCCTCGTAATCGCCGTCTAAAACATCTGTGGTGTGCTTAGCCTCTCCTACTTCGCTCCTGCGAGATCATCTAGGTTAATCAATCGATCGCTTAAGTGTTCAGCGGTGTTTCTAGCGGTGTGATTAGATAAGCGAGAACCACGGGATTGATTGATAAGATTATCTGGACAAACGAGCCGCGTGTCCGGATTACCGGCAAAGTCTCCCTACGAGTCCAATGTGCGTCCTCCCCTTTAGACATGGAAGGTGCGTCACGTCATTGAAACTGCTCGCTGCCAGAACTTCCGGCGTTATCCCGGTCGTAGAAGCAACTGTATGTGCTCCGCTGCAATGCTAATTATCAACTGCTGATGCGACTTAGGCTGCTTCTGAATCGTTTGTGAGCCGGTGCCGTCGCTCAGTGCTTGTTTTCAGGTCATGGATGCGGCGAGAGTACATCGTTATATGAGAATTAGCCCAGAATGGACGGAAACCAAAGGCCAGATCAGACCGACTTTAGTAGTTCTGGTAAGTCTCCTAAGGCACATACTGTGGGAGATACATATATCTCTCTATCTGTCTTGGCCGGTCCTACTCCCAGCCTGCTTCGCTCCGCACAGCACAATTTCGTTCTCTACTAACGTAAAGATATATCCGTAGGGGCTGAATATATATATCCTCTAATATTCGATATTCCTGAATCTGTTTTGCGGGCAGAGCTTTCCCGACGGAGTTATACTCGAGCTTCTAACGATGACACCTCGACTTGCGGATCAAGGGAGCGAGGCGCCTATAACACGCCGATACATGTCTTTGCACTGTTTCTTATTCTTGTCCTTAGCACGCTAGGTACAATTCACTTTCTGTTTGGCGTCTTGGGTGATTGGCTGCTAACTCATGGTTGTATTAGCGTGCTCATTCCCCGTTCTTGCTCGTCGGTTCCCGCGCCTCCCAATTCCACGCCGGTTCCTTTTCCTTTCTAGACACTTCGGAACAGGCGTACTTATTGCAACAGCTTTCGTACACCTCCTACCTACAGCATTTGTCTCATTGACCGACCCTTGTCTTCCTCGTTTCTGGAGCGAGACCTACCGTGCCATGGCCGGCTTCGTGGCTATGATCGCTGTATTTGTTGTAGTCCTCGTTGAGATGTTCTTTGCATTGAAAGGTGCAGGTCATGTCCATGGGAGCGAATACGACCAGTTAATCAGCGACGTCGGTGCAGATTTCGCAAGTGACGATCAAGACGAAGACACTGATTACGGAACCGGATTGGCCGACAATGTCCACCTTGACAGCCTTGGGGAAGACATGACTCTACGCTCTCCCGCGTCACTTGGAAGATCCCCAGCTAATGGGCCTTCAAGGCCAACTAATAAGGACTCGGCTGTGCCAACCGAACTCAACGACAGGGAGTTTGGAGAGTCACATACCTTTGAAGATACTCGCATTAATGCCCAGAAGAATCGGGATGAGCAGCCGTGGCATTCTGATCACCGTCGGTCTCATGGTAGCGTACATCAAGGGACCGATATCGAGTCATCCAGGCAGAATCCGCAACGCCAATTGCTTCAATGCTTGTTGCTCGAGGCCGGAATTCTCTTCCACAGTATTTTCATCGGAATGGCTCTCAGTGTTGCCACGGGTACATCATTCATCGTCCTTCTTGTGGCTATCTGCTTTCACCAGACCTTTGAAGGATTTGCTCTCGGATCACGGATAGCGTCTCTGATCCCTGATCTCTTTCCCCCGTCATCGTACAGACCGTGGCTCATGGCGCTTGCCTATGGAACTACTACCCCCATAGGGCAAGCTATGGGACTTGTTCTGCATAATCTTTATGATCCAGCAAGTACCACGGGCTTACTTACAGTGGGGATTACTAACGCCATCAGTAGCGGGCTATTATTATTTGCGGGGCTTGTTGAACTTCTAGCAGAGGATTTCCTTAGTGAATCAAGCTATGCGACGCTCAGGGGTCAACGGCGTGTCGAGGCTTGTGTAGCCGTTGCAGGAGGCGCTCTACTCATGGCATTTGTTGGGGCATTTGCCTGAACATCTCCCACCTTTTTCCTGTTGATGAGGCGATGTAGCCAGTATATCCTAAAAATGCCATCAAGATTACGACTTAATCAAGAGCTAATAGCTAAGATATTTGGGTGCATCTAGGCGCTTTTGGCTAATGGATCTTTACGTAGTATTTAGCAGTAGCAGACCGCCGTATGCTAAGCGTGGGTGAGCAACCGTGATTGAGCATCCTAGTAGTAGAATGACCATGTATAGTACATGACAAATTGGCCATCAGACCTCAATATCTTACTAGTAGTATTGAGACAGAATGTTACAAGGTTATGATTATATCTTACACTGCTAGTGACGGAACTTCCGTACTAGTATGTTGATTGACGTGCTTGCGCCAAGATAAACAGGATAAGACTGTATATCCGAGAAAGGAGTAAATTCACTCATGTATTTATTATATTGCATTTCATCAGAGTCGAAGACCCACTCCACTCACCCCGACCCAAGACATGGTGCCCGGCCTCAGAGCATCGGCAAGGGTATTAGATCAATTTGCTGTCCTCATATTTCGCGACACAGGATTTAATCCTCCAGGTGGAATAATTCCTAATTTAGACGAGGGATTCCACTACCATGGCACTAGCACCACCACCACCGTTGCAAATTCCGACACAGCCGAGCTTGCCCTTCTTTGCCTTGAGGACTCCGAGCAAAGTAGTCAAGATTCTAGCACCACTGGCACCAATAGGGTGACCAATAGCCACAGCACCACCATGAAGGTTGACCTTTTCTTCAGGTAGGTTGAGGAGCTTCATGTTCGCGAGAGCAACAACGCTAAAGGCCTCGTTGATCTCAAATGCATCGATGGAGTCCTGAGTGACACCCGCATGCTTAAGCGCCTTGGGAATCGCCAGCGCAGGAGCAGTCGTGAACTTGCTGGGTTGGTGTGCAGCATCTCCCCAACCGAGAATCTTTGCAACAGGCTTGAGGTTCAGCTCTTTAACCTTGGCCTCGGAAACCAAGATAACAGCGGCAGCCCCGTCGTTGAGAGGAGAGGAGTTGGGGGCCGTCACAGTTCCAGAGCCAGGAATGAAAGCGGGCTTGATGCTTCGAAGCTTATCAGGGTTGAGCTAGAAGATAAGAGCCAGAAGAGTCAGTTTGACATGAACGACCTGGACCGAATACCCTCACGTGGTGGAATGGGTTCTCACATTCTTGGGCTCATCATCTTGAGACACGGTGACACCTGGTTTACCCCTGAAGCCGGGTAGTTCAACAGGTGCAATCTCTTCGTCGAAAAGGCCGGCCTTCTGGGCAGCTTGGGCCTTTTCGTAGGTCCGAATAGCATAATCGTCCTGCTGTTCCCGAGTGAATTCATGATCCTGGGCACACTCCTCAGCCTGCAAACCCATAAGCTCCTGCTTTCCCGCATCTGTCAGGCCATCTTTCATGATCCCATCCACCAGGCTCTGGTGGCCATACTTTGCGCCATTGCGGAGGTTTGGAAGGTAATGTGGGGCATTGGACATGGACTCAGTACCGCCGGCCACAACGATGTCTGCATTACCAGTCATGATGGTCTGAGCGCCCAAAATGACCGCCTTCAAACCCGAGGCACAGACCTTGTTAACAGTGGTGCAAACGGTTGACTCGTCAAGTCCGGCGCCAAGAGCGCATTGTCTGGCGGGGTTCTGTCCGACACTTATTGATTGGGGTAATTAGCATGCATCATGGCAAAGGGTGTAATGGACACAGGAAGCGAAAGAACTCACTTTGCAGAAAGAACGTTGCCGAAGAAAACCTCTTGTACATCGGAAGGCTTGATGCCGTCGACTTTGTTAAGAGCAGCTACACATCGGAGCAGTCAGCGATCAGGGGCACATCATCCATCGCTTCAGCGCTGCAGGCATACCTTTGATCGCATGGGAACCCAGCTGCGGAGCAGTCTGGCTCGAGAGAGATCTGCAAAAAGAAATGTTAGGATCAGCTTCGTTATGGACCATCTATCTGAGAGCCTGTGGCGGCCTGGCTTGAAGTCTCACCCCAGGAAAGAGCCCACTGGAGTGCGGGCGGCGGAGACAATGTAGACCGGAGGTAGGGAAGACATGGCGCAAATGCGTGCTTCTGGGGGCAAGCAATTTCGGGAAGGGATGAGGAAAGTAGAAATATCAAAGGAAGACCGGCAGGCTATTCGAATAAATAACAAATGAGGGTGAATTGGTAGCTCAGGCCACGAGGGAACGAACGGGATGAACTGTTTGCTTCCGAGTCGGTCACTAGTAGGCCTGCCCGCCGCCAGCCCCTCCTGACAACAATAATAATTACCCTATTTTTTTCGCCTCGGGAGGCGGGGCGGCGGCCACGGACAAATGTACTGCTTTCGGGGTAACTTGCCGGAGCCGTGCAAACACGCCAAGCTCGGACCCGGAGCTACTAGAAACTTATCGCCAAACCGACGCGAGCCTCTCTCCAGCTGGTGGACGAGGCCGAGAGAAAGGAAAAGTAAACCCGGAAGATACGCCTCTAGTCCAACCACGTTGGAAAATGGACGATCTTTACGATGAGTATGTCTCAATTGGTCACCATGTCCCTCTTACCGCCCTGACACAGCTGATTGTTCTCTTTGCTTTCCGGCAGGTTTGGCAACTATATTGGAGAGGTAGATGGGTCGGACGACGAGTCTCCGCATAATGAGGATGCCCATCCTCAGGCTTTCGCTTTTGAAGAGGCGTTCGGGGATGGCGATGTTGATGAAGCGCATGACGTTGATGAGCAACAGTTAATGGATGTCGACGGTAGAGTTACCTTACCCATACTCACCTTGTTTGCAAGGTTCGCCTTACTGATTCCAGTCACAGAGGGTCCGTCGAACGCAGTCATCCTTCACGAAGATAAACAATACTATCCCAGTGCGCAACAGGTGTATGGCCAGGATGTCGAGACCCTGGTGCAGGAGGAGGATGCACAGCCTCTGTCCGAGCCCATCATCGCCCCGGTCCAACAGAAGAAGTTTGCGATCGAAGAAGCCGAATTGCCTCCCGTCTATTATTCACGGGAATTCATGACGGATTTGCTTAGCTACCCGGATCAAATAAGGAATATTGCTCTCGTCGGTCATTTGCACCATGGGAAAACGGCTTTCATGGACATGCTGGTCACTCAGACCCATGATCTCACCGGTCGCCTCGAGAATCGAACAGGCAAGCGGAAAGAGGAACAACTACGCTATACCGATATTCACTTTTTGGAAAGAGAAAGAGGTCTTTCCATCAAAGCGTCACCCATGAGCTTGGTGCTCCAGGGTACAAAGGGCAAATCCCACTTGTTTAACGTCATTGACACCCCAGGGCATGTGAATTTTGTGGACGAGGTGGCTACTGCATGCCGGTTGGTCGATGGCGTTGTCCTTGTAGTAGATGTGGTTGAAGGCGTCCAGGCCAACACCGAGCAAATAATCAAGCATGCTATCCTCGAAGACTTGCCGCTCACATTGGTTGTGAACAAGATGGACAGATTGATTCTCGAATTGAAGATACCTCCCAACGACGCTTATTTCAAATTGAAACATGTGATCGAAGAGGTCAACACTATCATCGAGAACGTACTGCCTGGGCAGGGCGCTGCAAGGCGGCTGAGCCCTGAGAAGGGAAATGTTGCCTTTGCTTGCGCCTCCATGGGCTGGTGCTTCACGTTGCATTCATTTGCTAAGATGTATGCTGAGACGCATCCACAAATTGAAGCAGCCGAATTCTGTTTGCGCCTATGGGGCGATATATTTTTCAATCCAAGAAGCCGAAAATTCACACGGAAAGGAGTGGAAGAAAGCTCTAAAAGAACATTTGTCCAATTTGTCCTGGAGCCTATCTACAAACTTTACTCGCACACATTAAGCGAGAGCCCGGAGGACTTGAAGGAAACGCTTTCTAGCGTTGGTATTAGTCTTAAGCCGTCGCAGCTCAAGACAGATGCAAAGACTTTACTCAACCTTGTCTGTGAACAGTTCTTCGGGTCTGCAACAGGCTTTGTGGATATGGTTCTCCAGCATGTGCCTTCGCCTGCAGAAGGTGCTCAAAAGAAACTTGATCGGTACTACACTGGGCCTCTCGATTCTAAGGTGGCAACAGCTATGGCTGCCTGTGATTCTGATGGTCCACTGGTCGTACATGTTACTAAACTTTTTAACAGCTCGGACGGTTCAAGATTTCATTCTTTTGGCAGGGTAATGAGCGGCACAGCTCGTCCTGGCCAACAGGTCCGTGTCCTTGGCGAAGGCTATACTCCCGAAGATGAAGAGGACATGGTGATTGCAACCATTTCCGACACATGGATTGCTGAGTCCTGCTATAACATCCCAACAAGCGGCGTACCTTCCGGCAACTTTGTTCTTCTAGGAGGCGTGGATAATTCTATTGTGAAGACGGCGACTATCGTGCCTCTCACCTTGGAAGACGACGAGGATGCATACATCTTCCGATCGATTCGACATATCACAGAGTCCGTCTTCAAAGTTGCTGTCGAGCCAGTTAATCCGTCTGAGTTGCCCAAGATGCTTGAGGGCCTCCGAAAAGTCAACAAAAGCTACCCGTTGATATCTACAAAGGTGGAGGAGTCTGGCGAGCATGTAGTTCTTGGAACGGGCGAGCTATATATGGACTGCGTGCTTCATGATCTACGAAGATTGTATTCTGAAATGGAGATCAAGGTTTCAGATCCTGTTACGCGCTTCTGCGAGACTGTTGTGGAGACCTCGGCTATCATGTGCTATTCGATCACGCCAAACAAGAAGAACAAAATAACGATGATTGCGGAGCCTCTGGATGAAGGGATCGCCGAGGATATCGAAAGCGGTGCTGTTAATATCAAAGACCCAATTCGCAAAGTGTCGCGCTTTTTCGAAGAGCGGTATGACTGGGACAAACTTGCAGCCAGAAGTATTTGGGCTTTCGGTCCAGATGAGATGGGCCCCAACATCTTACAGGATGATACGCTACCATCGCAGATCGACAAGAAGTTACTCGGGAGTGTAAGAGATTCTATCACGCAAGGTTTCACTTGGGGCACACGAGAAGGTCCGCTTTGCGAAGAACGTAAGTACACCATGCTTTCTTTGAGTGTTTGAGGATTATAGCACCCAGATCCTACGCATAGGAATTACATTGCTATAAACGCTGAAAAAAAAAGCGGTTCATTGCGACTAACTGCAAAAATAGCCATTCGAAATGCGAAGTTTAGGCTCACCGACGTTTCTCTCGCCGACCAAGCCATTTACAGGGGTGGTGGTCAAATCATTCCCACAGCTCGACGAGCGATTTACTCATCTTTCCTCATGGCATCACCACGCCTAATGGAACCTATCTACTCTTGCACGATGACTGGACCGGCGGACGCTGTCGCATCAGTGTACACAGTCCTTTCAAGGAGAAGGGGCCATGTACTCTCCGATGGCCCCATAGCAGGAACTCCACTCTATTCCGTTCGTGGTTTGATCCCCGTGATAGATTCGTTCGGATTTGAAACAGATCTTCGAATCCATACACAGGGCCAAGCTGCCGTTAGTCTTGTCTTCGATAAGTGGAGCGTCGTCCCAGGGGATCCATTGGATCGCGATGTCAAGTTAAAGCCCTTGGAGATGGCACCCGCCATGGCCACAGCCCGCGACTTCGTTTTGAAAACGCGGAGACGTAAAGGTTTGGCTGAGGACGTCACTGTGAGCAAGTTCCTGGAACCAGAGCTCTGGAAAGGTCTGAAGGAAAGTGGCGTTTTGGACTCCTGAGCTATTTTGTCGATAGATGGAACGAAGCAGCAACAAGCGCCCGTAAGTGGTTCTTGTTTTTTTTTCCCATATTGTTGTATGACTATCGGACGTTGAATCAAGTCACCATCGAAACGTGTATTCTTGTGACATAGTAGAAACGCCGATGAGGGTCATAAACGGCGTCCGAATAGCAGTACGATTGGTTTATTGGCATGTTTCGAGCATCTTTGCAATGACGCCCATTAGCGTACCATTTTCGAGTGCAGCAGCCACCCTTTCTTTGTCGGCCAATTGCTTATTGACTTCATCGGCTGTACTATGCGTCCCTTCCTTTATCCGGACATCCACGCGAAAACGCGGAGGTAATGATTGCTCCAATCGAACTCGCACACCAAGACCTATAACCGTAGCCAGACTGCAATGTGTTATCGTCGGGGTTATGAGAACGGATACTGTCCGAAGAAGCGAGCTCGGTACATCCGGCAGTGTTGGTTTTATAGAAATATCAGGCAGCGAAACGACTGCCAAAGCTCCGAGTGAAATGGGGTGTTCAGGGTCGGATATGGTCGACACAAGATCTGAAGAGATTGTCAGATTATAGGCTCCCAGGCGATTCGTTCCCCTTTCTTAGAACCAACAGTGAGCTTACCGTAGATCTCCTGTTCATCAATCGGCTCTTCCATCAAATCAACATCTTCATCAGATTCTTCCGATTCACTAATACTGAAGTCGGTGGGATCCGCTGGAGAGGGGAGCGCTGACGCAAGGATTCCGCCTCTGTAAGTGCCCGCTTTGCGAGATGAAGGACGCAGACGGGTGGGAAGATCTGCAGCATTCAAAATAGTCGGATTCGAGTTTTGCATCGCGGACTCCATTATCCTTATGCTACATACAAGTGGTTATCGACAAAGCGCGCAAGAAGCACCGAGAGGGGAAATGGAGGCAAGAAAGGGATGGTAAGCCCTAGCACAATGCGGCGGATTGAAGAAATGGAACAACCTTTTTCCAGATGATTGCTTTGAGTGATATCGGCCTTAGAAAAAGGGAGAAGGAAAGCTTCTCAGCACTTATTGCCAATGGCAGACAATACTCAAACAGTGTTCTATGTCTTTGATCTATACTAGTTGTTTTATGGGTCTAATAAAATAGAGAGAACGGAAAATCAGAGTGAGGAGGAAGAGGAGAATATATCGGTAGAAACAAATGCGTGCAGATACACAAGAAGTGCGTATGGACATCAACCTGGTGGGCAACGTACAACTTCGGGCGGGCGGACCAGCCCATCGAGTACCCAAGTATACATAGGCACTCCAATAATCCAAATGGCTCTTTCAAACACAGCAGCGCTACGCAGTAAGTATAAGTTTATCCATGCTGTCAATACTTCCAACACCAACAACATCATAACCTATTTATGTATAGCCAGACACCAAAGGATACTCGGGTTCTAGATCCTGTGAGTGTAAGAAATCTTAGTAAGTGAGCAGCAGCGATTACTAGTCGTTATACGTAGGACCAAGGAGTCCCGCCCTAGCAAGCTGTTGTGTTCCCTGGGCGGGCGAGGAGAGGAGGTGGGGGAAAGGGAATGTTTAGAGAATGACGCATCACTGCTAAATAATCACTTAAATAGCTGGTGAATATTTTTCTTATATTGCTTGATAATAATAACTAGTGTGCCCCGGGCAAATTACTCCTGCAAAGGTCCTCCATAGTTTCATACGTAGCTTGTGTCATAGCAGGTACTAATTTGAACAGTACCGTAACCATGAGCCGTGCCCAAGGGAAACACTAAGCTTACCACTCTGACAAGCATGATCGGACAGCTTTTGGGGGATACCCTATCTATCGCTTCAGCCCCGGGGTCATTGGTCTTGATTGATGAAATAATGACACTCCTCGGGGTAAAAAAAGCCTAGACATCTTGACATTGGCGTCAGCTGAAGGAAAAGGGGAGGAGAAGGGGGCGGTCAGTGTCACATTACGATCAAGGCATCTTCTACACAGTACATACAGGTAATTAAAAACAATGTTCCATTGATGGAGGATGCTGCTAGTACTAGTCTAGTCTATTTATCTACTACTATCTATCTACTACTACAGAGTAGCTACATGGGTACTGGATACGGTGGACTAGATAGCGCGCACGAGGGCGTGGATCGTGTATTACCTAAGTACGCATGGGCGGGGGAAGTCTAATTACTACAATATACTGAAGCACTAACTAGATACCTAAGTCACACAATTGCGCGCAGAAAAAGAGGAAAAAAGACCCCTAATAAGAATCAATAGTTGTATGGCGCAATCCGTAGTTCGGCGCACTATTTTCAAAGCCAAGAAGATCAAGATCATTTTAAACCCCGATTTTAACTTGGGATCGTCCTTCCCGTGGAGGGGATGAGGGGGGCCGCGGTCCCATTAAACCGACGGCCATGAGGCCTACATTAAAACACACTACTTCCTCTGGGTGCCATTGGAGACCGAGGGGGGGTTAGTTCGCAGAGGCCCCTCAAACTTCCGAGACGATCCTCAGAAAGTGGTGCATACCTAGACCAAAGATCCTTCCACCACGCGCCCGCTTCTACTCCTCCTCAGGGTATTGAGCGTGTTTACCCACCCCTGTTGTTGGGTCTCCGCACAATCGTCTCTTTATTATTGACTGATCGCTCGGATCCCCGTGCACTACTACGAACCACACTGTCTGCTATTATCTACGGCTCAACTACCAGGAGAATGAGGCGGCAAAGAGTGATGACTTAGCTAAGGAGACCGCATCAGTTCCCGGCATCCTCCCCAATCCTATACGGAGATATTAATTCCATCCGGGAAATCATTGATTGTATCGGTGGGCTCTCGATTCCCCTGATGCTCTTATCTTCTTTGCGTCTGCTATTCCAAGCCTCTACTCCGTACTGCTCTTGCAATTGCCCATCATCCCAGGCCCGGCGTTCTGATCCTCTAGCCGTCTCCATTCGAATCCCGGTTCATGCAAATGGTGACTTTCGCCTCGGAGTGTGATGCGCCAATCGACTTCATCTTCCTTCAAACTGCAAAGTCAATGGCGAGGTACCCATACTGACGTTACTGGTCTACGATGCAGACTGGATGAAAGTCATTCAACCCAACATATCAGGTATCAACAACTCCTCCGCTTGCTCAACGTTCCTCTTTATCATATTTCGTGGATCTCTTCTCGTATCTCAATGTTGGCCGCTCTTGGATTTCCGGCATGTGCAGGAAGCACTTTCTTATTCCTTACCCTCTTTGAGTTTGCCCTTAATGATAGCCTTTTCTCCGTCGCTAGCCCGGATTGTCACTGTTACCCTACCTTCATTTGTCCTCACTTCTTGTCGTCGTCCACAACTGACATTTTGTAATATATAATCGCAGCTTCTTCATATCTTTCCCTTTTCTGACCTTCTAAGTCTCATTTGTCGCCGCTTAATGGATCCGCAGCAAACTCGACCTAATTAAAGCTTACGTTTTGTGAAACTGTCAGTCGCGCCAATACCCCAGGACAAATTTCCGCTACTCCCATAGCTGCGCTGTCTTTATTACACCCATCTATGACTCGGAGACTGATCAGATTGATCCTAGGAGACCATAGTACAGAGACTACAAGTCACACCTTATTATCGCCGGCTGACGCTGTCTTGTTCCCGCGGTTGACGATAGATATTCCTACCTTACTACATCGTTTTTCTCGGTCGCAATCCATTATACCTCCTCCCCCTATCCTTTCCCTGCTTAGGACAAGAGTGACCGTTATTGCACAAGTGTGGGATTGAAGCTACAATAGTGCGAACACCATCCCAGCGCCCATCAAGTCGACAGTGAAAGGTTCAGAATACATTCCACATTGGTTCCGTCCGCATAAGGCAGGTCCTGCGGATACTCTCCTTTGCCTTAGTTTTTTTATATTTTTCTTCCGAATACCCGAAAGTTGTTGCATGCTGGTCCGGTCCACATTTCCTGGGCTGCCTCATAGCTTGAGTCGCTGTCCGTGCTAAGATGCAAGGCTTCACATTCACACCCCCGACGGGCCCACCAAGGGAAGGCCAGAAAAGTAAGACCCCCTTCCCCCGGTAGTTACCATTTGGATAAATTGCCCGTTTATGGCTTTCATTGTATGTTGACGGCTCTTGATACAGACTATGTATTCGTCGATGAACATAACAGGCATAAGAGGCTCAAAGGTATGTTTGACCGAATGTGGACTTGACTTCGTTGCGTCTGATTAAAAGCCTATCTTCAGTAATGCGAGCTTGCAATGGTTGCAGGAAACGGAAGATCAAGTGTGATGCTGCTACGACAAACACATGGCCTTGTTCGGCATGCACACGCTTGAAGTTAGTATGCGTTCCTCCAACAATCGGGCATGATGGCGAATATCCTGCAGCGGAAAACGTTGAAACCAATCCTGTCGACTCGTTAGGCGCGTCTAACGCTGCAGAACCCTCACTATCGTCATATCCCAGCTCCCAAGCTTATCGAGATCCCGGACCACCTTCAATGGGTGGCATGCACCCATATAATGACAACATTGGGATCTATCCGCAATTTGCGCATTCTACTCCAGGTCAGCCAAATGTCTACGACATGAGATCGTCCCAAGTGGCCATGCCACATCACCAATATACTCAGTCACAGATGTTCTCCAACGATCAAACCCAACCTTTGGGAACCGCAGAAAGTGACATATACACTGAGCATGATCAATCTACTGCAGAGAACCTCAGCGAGGTCTTAGGGGAGCTCAAGATAGACGAGACTGGTATTGGTGAGATATACTAGCCTTCGTAACGTGTCTTACAGACGGAATGTATTAACCTAGTCTCAGCGCCGTACATCAGGCAGCAACGAAGGGAGAGGGCTGAGCCAGAAATCCCGACCCAGGATGAAGTAGACGAGAAGTTACCACCCCTTAGTACCGGAGCTGGCGCCACTATACGCATCCCGCCCGAATTGATGCCATCTGATGACGAGGTCATGAACTACTTCAAGATATATTTTGATGATATACATCCATACGTCCCTGTCATCCATCGATCTCATCTGTACTATCAATGGCAACACGAACGAAGTTCAATATCTCCGCTTCTGCTAGAGGCACTATTTGCGTGCGCAGGGAGGCTATCGGACGACCCGGCTCAAGGAGCACAGTGGCTCGCATTAGCAAACAGTGAGGCGACGAAGATACCCACGCACCTGTGTACCACGTCGTATGCTGACTGCAAACCGTCTTGTTAGGGCACGAATCTAGTTTTATGGACGAACCTCGCCTCAGTACGATACAAGCTCTGCTTCTGTTATTGAAGGCTCGAGAGTCACGGCCAAAGAAGGGTTATTATTACCGTTCTTGGCAAACTGTTAAAACAATCATCTCCATGGCGAAGGATCTGGATATCCATGAACACAACAATCTCCACACGGAAGGCAGGTCTTGCGACTTGAATCCTGTAGAATGCTTGGTGCAGACAAGGGTCTGGCAGGCCCTCTTGGTAGTCGAAGTCATGATAGGGGCGCCGCAGGGTACGTCTTCTGATCCTCATAGGTATATACTGGCTGACGATTCTCAGGGCGCTCCGATTACGGTGTGGACCATGAGACAGTAAATATGAGTCCGACCTTGGATATCAGAGGCCTTGATCAGTTCGAATTGGATCGGTCAAGGCAGTATGCATACTTCGTCCGGAATGCACGCCATATTCGCATCATTGCCGATATATACCATAAGATAAAGAAACAGAAGGATTGGGGGGCTAACCCTAAATTCGTTGAAAAGAATCCTCTCTTTACCGACTGGCTTCAGAGTTTACCACCGGATCTTCAAGTCAACTATCCTCCTGATGGCTCACCACCATGGATTCCATCACATTTCGTCGGGAATATGCATTCCCACTGTCATCTTGGTATTATCCTGTTACACCGTCCACAATTGATAGCTTCCAAGTCTTTTGCGGCAGGGGGCGGTTGGAAGATGCATATGGCGTTATGCTACTCTTCGGCGAAATACCTTTGTAGGCTTCAAGAAGCCATTTTGAACCGCTTTGGGCTCTCTGGCCTGCTTTTCATGCAAAGAGGCATAAATTTCACAATCTACACCATTTTGACATGCACAATGCTGCACCTTGTGAGAATTCTGAGCCTTTTATACTATTGACGGTCAGCTAATGCTACAACAGGTGGCCATAACGTCTCCAGACCCGAACTTTCACACGGACGCGCGGGAATACTTCACACGGCACATGCGAATACTTGAGCGATGTTCTTCCGCTTGGCCTATGCCAGAATTACAAGCGCAAATTGATTCTTTGCGCTTCGCCTTTTCAGCTGATGTGAACCGACCTTTCGAATTGAAGCCAACTTTCCCGTACGGGAGTCCCTCCGAGCCATATCACCCAAGCCCGCCACTAGATTCACATTACGCTTCTCAAATCAATCAAGTACCTGGCGTTCAAAGTAGAGTGGGTTATGCAGCTTATCCTGTAACCCCTCCAATATCAGCTGGTACTGAAGATTCAAAGTCCGATTCCTCTCAGCTCCAACCGTTGGGATTAATTCCCTCTCAATCGATCTCTACCCACGGACTGAACGCGCCTTTAGTTGATGAAAATAGCTGGGATCCTACTCGCATAATCAAGTAAGAGCCCTTTTTTTTTTTTTTTTTTTTTTTTTTTTTTTTTTTTTCCAAGAAAAGAGTAATGTACACCGAGAAATGGTTATTGACTTGTTCGAAACTGTCTAGTCAATGGGATATGGCATTTTCTATCGGTACACCCACTGTGACAACAAATTCCCCACCAATGGCCTTGAGCAATCCAGCCCAGACCGTTCAACCTTCTTTACCTGACCACTTCCCCGTACAATATGAGCAGCAATCAAAGGTCACCCCGGTCGCACCAGCTCCCATGCCACACACTCAATTCACCGGGCAACAAGTTTTGTTCACGGCACGAGACTGGCAACAAAGTGTTGCTAGTGTGTACGATCCAAACGGTCTCAAACGGCGGTGGAATTATTCAGTCGACCTAGGAACCGAAAGCACTTCAAAGCGCCAGCGGTAACGCGTTCTATTCAGCACAGCTGGAAGACTGGGGGCTCATTCAAAACGCAGGGGCACTCCTAGAGTTATTGGTGGCTACGAATTATAGCGCCTGCCAGAGAGATTCGCTCTTTTCACCTCGGCGTGTCCTTTTTGGTAGCTGGTTCTTATAAGTATGCTGGTCATGTTACTATGCTCCCAAAGCAGACATGCTTTTCATGTACAAAATGATGGCTTATCCAAATGAGTACCACGCAACGCCCAAAGTTTCACCTACTGCTTCTCTCTCTCTCTGTTCTTGTAACGTAAGAATCTCATTAAACCCAACGCTGCAATCGCATACGGTCTCTATCACTTCGCATTGAAACAGAACGTCCGCCCACTGAACTTGTTTTCAATAACCCTGAAATTATTGTTGGGCTACTTCAGTCGACTGAGATGATCTCCATCGCTTGCAATGACTGCTATGCAATTGCACTATGTGGCGACCTCAATAACATAATATTATAATTACAATAATTAATGAGACGGGCAGGAACAAAGACCCGGTACATTGAAAATGCTAAGATTCGCAGTATAGGTTACAAACCAAGCACGCCGTCGGGAATAGAGTTGGAAATGTTATGCACAGGCTGTCGTTGTAATATTATCGCTGTAGAACATGCACTTGTAGCAAAAATTGACCTGCGAAAAACCACACCTTGATGTGTGTGGGACTTTCAGATTATTCACTGCCAATCGGGGCTCTCTTGCTCTTGGGAAGTGGTGATGATGCCCGAGGCAATACTCGGCATAAATCGGTAGCCAGGAAAAGCCAACGTGTTGGGCAAACCCTTCAAAAGTTAATTGCGTCGATTAATACCGATGCGCTCTTCCCGCGAGCGGACGATTCTCGCCTTGTCCCCCGGCAATGGCTTGAGCTCATCGCTGGGGTCAATATTGACATTGGAGCTAGTGCTGGCATGGCCTTCGGTACGAGTCTCTTTGGAGAGCTGTCGGAGCCGTGATTGTTCAAAAGTCGCAAGGTCTTCCGAGGTTATAGCTATAGCGGTGGGTTTGCGGCGTAACATATTTGATCGTGAGACCGAAGCTATGAGGATAAGTAATGAGTAGTAAATAGGAGGCTTGCCGCTCCCACGGAAATTGTCTGGATTATGCTTCTGTTCGCGCAGCACGTGACTTTGTAGCATTCGGAGGTAACGAACATTTTTAGTCTCCCTCTTATCCAATCCTTAGATGTTCATCAACAAGGATGCTCCAACAACGGGTCGTGCTTCTACGCCCTCGGCGTGCCAGGGCAATAGAGGGGACTCTTTTATCCATTCGTCAGTTTTCGGCTACTTACTTACAAGCAAAAGATTACAACAACCACTCCAGTAAGTGTGCTACGTTCCAGTCTCCGTCCGCCCAGTTCACAGTGCATGTCTCATCTTACTTTCCCTCCCTCAACTGGTTTTTCTCTCAAGGAGTTGTTGTTCTCATCCAGCCATACTACGAATTCTAAGCCCCTACTCACTTGTTTCTAACTGATGAAGATGCGAATGCAACCGAGGATTCCGCAGCCTCTTCCGCCGCCGGACGTCCTAGTGCGCAAACCAGAAGAAACAACATTCCGCCGGCGAACCTGAACATTCGGAACGTCAACCATGAACGACCTCGTCCCCGACGGATAATTGATGCGAGATCTCTCGCCGCCTCTCAAGCCACTGGTCAACCAGCAAATATCCTTAAGAATTCCAGGGCTCGCAACCCTCGAGGCAACCGATCCACCGCTTTCCGAGGCCCTAGAGCTGGTCCAAGGAAGAAGGTCCAATCTAAAGATGGGCGGGAAGGCCGTCCTCGACGCAACGAGGGGTCCGATCAGGAAGATTCGGCATTTGAAGCTGCATTCCATGAAGCCTCAATCAACGCTGTGTACCGAGAGCTCGCAGAACAAGCGCAGCCCAAGCCTGTCCAGTACAATCCCGAGTCGATTTCTTTAGCTTCACTGAAAGAAACATGGCCATCTCTACCCACCGACATACACGCTCATACTGCCGGAGTCGTTGAAAAGTTGTCTCTATTCGGTGATCGCTATGCCAATGATTATGTACCTCCAAATGAGCTGGGCAAGAGACTCTATCAGGGCAAATTTGTCCGCTTTTCGAGTGAAGAGGAAAAGGCTGAGGCCATTATGGAAGCGAACAAGCTATCGCAAGAACGCGCAGATAAGTTGTCGCAGCGAAAAGGCGATCTTGTGGAACCACGTCATGTCAACTTCAGTCCACTCAGTACCAAGGACCAAGGCTCACTTATTGGACTGCTTGTTCAGGGCAACTATCCTAAGTCGAAAGCCAAACAGGCGGACAACGTCTCAGTCGTTGACAGTGTCTCTGAAAACCTCAGAAACAATGCAACGTATCACACGGTCGGCAAGTCCTCTGCGTTCATTGCGAAGTTGGACTCGCTTTTAGCCGCCAGTCGCATTACGAAACGCTCTTGAGAATCTTGCTCCCTGATACCATCAGTATCTTTACTATGTACCTGTATTTTTGCAGCTTTCCATCATCCCCTGTTATCTGTCTCGTTCACATTTATGCATTATAAGTGACTGTAGAATACAATGAATCTCTAAATATCAGATACAGAACTCGTACTCATATCACGCTTTGAGTTCATTCAAAGCTGGACTTTCAGCAGCGTGATTCCTCATTACGCCCGCTCCATAGCCTTCCTTGTAGTCTCAAACAGTTCCTTCACCTCCTTCTGCCCTTTCTCTGCAAGCTTTTCCATCTGTTCCTGGGCCTTCCGAACGTCATCTGGCCTGGCAATCTTCTTTTTCTGCAGATCCTGAAGACGTTTATGCACAGCGCTGCGTGAATCACGGACGGCACCGGCAGCTTTCTCCATTGCCGCCTTTGCCATAGCGATCGTTTGATCCCGGGACTCTTTAGTCGGTGGGGGGATCGTGACATTGAGCTGAAGGGAGTTGTGAGGGTCGGCTTGCGGGGTTAACGACAAGTTGGAGGAGACTATTGACGAGCGAATGGGCTTCACATGCTATATCGATAACAGTCTGCGTTAGAGCAAAAATGGAAGATTGAGAGGATCTGTAGGCTTCGTGATAGCAAAGACATTCTTTTAAGGCGCCAGTAACTCACATCTTCGTCAGAGGCCAAGATAGTCACCATTCGTCCACCCTTAGGAACAACTTGAGCAAGGTCGCCCAGCTTGATCGATTGCTTGCTGCTCTTGCTCAGCTGCACACGAAGACTCTCAATTGATACGGTATTGAACCTCCCCCCGACACGCATCTTAGAGAGTTCGTCTCTGAGTCGAGACAGGGCAGCCGCTATGCCGTCATGCAGCTGTGAAAAATCATGCGGGTCTTCGGAGCCTGCGCCTGCTTTTGGCAACGGCTTCGCAGAATCTGCAGCAGATGTAGTTTTCGTCTTGTCCTTCTTTTTACACCAAAAGGGCGAACTGGAAAAGCTCCTTTTATTAGACGGAAGTGCTACCTTATGCTGAGTCCAAGGCGGAAGTTGATGCTCAGGAAGCAAGTTATAACGCAACCCAGTAAACGTTGAGCAGCGACGCATATAGCTGAGGCCGGTAAGTGCTGCACGGCGTTGCATTTTCACTCTTCTTCTGCTCCAAGTGCCCGTCTTTTTTGGGTATGGGTCTTATATGCTTATCAGTAACGACGAATCATGCGGGTACAGTTGCTTGTAGCAAATTGCGCGAATGATTAGACAAGGGTGGTAGGATTTGGGAGACTCAATGCCGAGGCAAACTGATTACGCCGCCTCCAAGCGGGCCACCCTCTAGTTAGCACATTTCATGGGCTTTTTCTTTTGTTAATTCTATTTTTATTTTTATTCTTATTTATTTACTTGTTTTTCTTTTTTCAGAACACAAGCAGCTCGCCACGGCAGCTACGACTTACAAATGGTTATGGAAGGCAGTCCAAAGGGCAAGTCAAACAAGTTTCCATTCTCGAAAGTCTAACAGTAGTGATGGAAATACAGAGAGCCTTTTTAGGGGCGATATACTCTGGTTTAGCATACGGCTCATGCAATCAGATACAAGGGCGTTATGATAATAACGGAGTTCATATATAAAATTTTCGTAAATTACTTTTGCAATTTTGTACCCGGTCATGAATGAACACGCCTCATCTAAAAGGAAATTCCGTAGACGACGTTAAGGTCTCCAATCAAAGGCGAAGCAAGGAAATCGGCCACTTTGCGCAAATTCGATGGTGGGACTGAAGGGTGAATGGTAGAGGCAAGGGCAATTGTATAGTGCCGCACTTAGGACCATGATAGGATCGCAGAGATTCGTTTACCGAGTGGCCATGGCCTTAGTAATGAGTCTCTTAAGAGCAAGCTCCTTCTTCTTAAGATCTTCGGGAGTCGAATCTTCAATCTCAAGCTGGGCCATAGCATCGCTGAGTGCCGATTCGATCTTCTCCTTGTTGCCACGCTTCAGCTTCAGCGACATGGTAGGGTCGGAGACGATTTCCTCAACACGCGAGATGTAGGACTCGAGCTGTTGGCGAGACTCGAACTTCTTGGTGAAAGCCTCATCGCTGGACTTGAACTTCGCAGCGTCTAGGAACTGTCAGTATATATAGATATATCTTTCGCTGCGTGAGACGTACCATCGATCATCTGCTCAATCTCAGTGGTGGAAAGCTTGCCGACGGCATTGGAGATGGTGATGTTGGCACTGCGTCCAGAAGACTTCTCGGTAGCAGTAACCTTGAGGATACCGTTGACATCAACTTCGAAAACGACCTCAAGTGCGGCCTCTCCAGCCCTCATAGGGGGGATGGGAGCGAGGGTGAACTCGCCCAGAGAGGTGTTATCAGCACAGTTGGTACGCTCACCCTGGTAGACGGGGAACTGCACCGTGGTCTGGTTATCGACGACGGTGGTGAAAGTGCGCTTCTTGATCGTAGGCACAGTCTGACCACGGGCCACAACAGGAGCGAAGATGTTACCCTCCATAGCAACACCGAGAGACAGGGGAACGACATCAAGCAGAAGAAGATCCTGGGTTTCAGCCGAAGAAGCCTTTCCAGACAAGATACCAGCCTGAACGGCGGCACCATAGGCAACGGCTTCATCGGGGTTGATGCTCTTTGATTCAATCTTATTAGGACAGGACTCGTTTAATAGATGGCCGGAGTATCACTTACCTTTTCAAGCTTCTTGCCATCGAAGAAATCGCTGAGCAGCTTCTGGATACGAGGGATACGGGTGGAACCACCAACGAGCACGATCTCATCGACCTGGCTCTTCTCAAGGCCAGAATCCTTGAGAACCTGCTGCACTGGCTCGAGAGTACCGGAGAAAGACTTGGCATTCAGATCTTCAAAGCGAGCACGGGTGATGGAGGAATTGAAGTCCTCGCCATCGAACAAAGAGTCGATTTCCACAGTAGTCTGGGTAGCGTTGGACAAAGTACGCTTAGCACGCTCGCAAGCGGTTCTGAGGCGACGGAGGGCTCTCGCGTCTCCAGAGAGGTCCTTGCCAGTCTTGCGCTGGAACTCCTTCTTGAAGTGGTCCAGGAGGTTGGTATCAAAGTCTTGTCCACCAAGGTGGGTATCTCCGGCAGTAGCCTTAACAGTGAAGACACCACCTTGGATGTTAAGGAGAGACACATCGAAAGTACCACCACCAAGATCGTAGATAAGAACGTTACGCTCCTTATCAGACTTGCCGGAGCCAAGGCCATAAGCAATTGCTGCTGCAGTGGGCTCGTTGATGATACGGAGCACGTTGAGACCAGCAATGGCACCAGCATCCTTAGTAGCCTGGCGCTGGTTGTCGTTGAAATAAGCGGGCACGGTGATGACTGCCTTCTCGACCTTCTTTCCGAGTTTGGTTTCCGCGACCTCTTTCATCTAGCGTGATCTGTCAGTAACGCAAGAGATATAACAAGCAATGCCGCGTAGTTGGGGCCAAAGAAATGTTACCTTCATGAGAACCATAGAAGAGATTTCTTGAGGACTGAAAGTCTTGGTTTCGCCAAGGTACTCGACCTCAACCACAGGGTTTCCACCCTGATCAACAACCTTGAAGGGCCATGACTCAACATCCTTCTTAACGATGGGATCTTCGAACCGCCGACCGATAAGACGCCTAGATCCAATTAATAACGAACATATGTGTAGCGAAAAGCTGCTTACTTGATGTCAAAGATGGTGTTCTTAGGGTTCATAGCGGCCTGGTTCTTCGCGGCCTCACCGATCAAGCGTTCCTTGTCGGTGAAAGAAACGAAGGATGGGGTAGTGTAGCTACCCTGCTCGTTGGCAACTGTATGTTTATCAGCTAACCAGCGCCGGATCCAGAGTACACAGGTATCGACATACTGATCTCAACATTGGTACCCTCATAGTTGGCCACACAGGAGTAGGTGGTTCCTGAAGTATCTCGTCAGTCATGAGAGGAAACAACAAAGGTAGAGGCAAGGCTCACCAAGATCAATGCCGATGGCACCTTCGTAAACTTCGTCGGCCATTTTGACAAATGTGAATGTCTCAAGAGAGATGGGATAGGAAAAATGAGATGATGCCAAAAGGCAGGACGATTGTTGGAGGAGAAGAAGACTAAATAAATTTTGCCCCAGGCGCTGGAGTGGGAGCGGTTAAAATTTGGGATGAAAAAAAAAGAAACCCACTTTGCAATTTTTCCTTCCCGTTTTTTTTTTTTTTTTTTTTTTTTTGCCCCTTCTTTCCTGACCCAATCTTCTTCGAGTACTGCCGGTTTTGGCGCGTTCTCGGCTGAGGTAAACTTGGGTTTCAAGCCCTGGTTGGCTGCTGAACTTCTTAGATAATCAGGCGATCTTTCTTCCTCATTACTACTACTCTACTTAGTACACAGTATCAGGGCAGTGGCAGAGCGCACTGGGTAATAGTTGAGAAGTATAACTGTGCTTCACTAGGATTTTGGTTTCCTTCTCCATGTTCAGTATGCAACTTTTTTCTTATAAAGATCCACCGACAAGCATCTACCATATAATAAATTGGATTGTATCACACTGTGAATATATAAAATCTAGAATGGCCATCCAGTAAGTTAGTAAACGATCCTTCATATAATTGTTTTGGGAAGAGATAAGTAGGCAGCCAAAGAGACTGATTGTGCTCCTCCAATCTTTGACAAAGGCAAGTCCCTTATGGCCCCTACTTAAACATGGTCTGTATTATAATGATATAATCCAATTCACAACCATCTAGTCCTGACTTGATGGCATCCAGGTATCAAATTTGATACCTTAGGCATTAAAGCGGGTAGCTACTCCACTTGTATCCTAAAGTCGAAGAGTCACTGCTCGGACATCTTAATGGAGGCTCCTTCTACGCGCCCTCAAACCAAGACAGCTTCAATCTACACCTTGCCCGTTTTAAACTCTAGAGGTCAGTAAGAAGAGACTTCTTTCGACAAGTCATCATCATAACGCTGTTTGCTTCTCTTTGAGACTCAAAAGTCCTCTCACCCACTTGCTTTTCCTCACTCTGCTACCAAAGGACTATTTACTTGTGAGTGTCTGCTTGGACCGTCTGTCAAGAACAGGCAGGGACCTTTCTGTCAATTGTCGCAACAACGCATGATTTGATGCTTCTTTCTAACAGCAACTAGACTGCAGTGATTACGATAGTGTCTGCCCCGCTACCCCCGCCTTTCCAGATGGACATCGATCTAAGCAGAAGGAATAAAAAGCCCCGCCCTTTGCTAGAATCTGAACGGGAGAGATTAGAGGAATTCATTGATTCTATTCATTATTCAGCCAGGTATGCCGCATACAAGCGATTTTTTTTTGGTGTGCCTTGGCCTTACAGCAAACGCAGATACTCAGATGACCAGTTCGAATACCGCCATGTCCAACTCCCCAAAAACATGCTCAAGAAAATACCTGCAGACTATTTTGACAGTTCAAAAGGAACGCTAAAACTACTGTGGGAGGATGAATGGCGTGCACTTGGTATCACACAAGTACGTAAGAAGAGGTCGACGAAAGTTATAAATGTAAGACGTCTAATTTAATGATCAGAGCTTGGGTTGGGAACATTATGAAGTGCACGAGCCAGAACCACATATTCTTCTCTTTAAGTGAGTATGGGGACCATGTCATCGCTTTCAAGCCTAACCAATGCATACAGGCGCCCCTTGAACTATCAGCCGCCAGTATCACAGTAACTCGTCAGCTGGAATACTGTTGATGCCAACCTGCCCCCGTCGCCTCTGAAACACTAATACAACGAGATCCAAAAACAACAGTCACTGATAGTGAGCAATGCATGCGAGAAGGCCCATTTGAATAGACTGCATCCAGATGTTTCATCCTGGAAATTTCGGGTTTCAGATTGAGATATGCTCCTTGCTACCAGAGAATGCCCACAATTATCATCTGCATTTGAATACCTCCTATTATCATACCACTCTCTTTTAGAGCACAATTCCCTACGCTACATTCATGGCCAGCCATTGCTCCCATTGTGTGGCCGTGAAGCTGCTGCTGATACCTGGTTCTTCGACGCCCTAACCAGCGGGATCAGTGCATCAAATCGCTCAGTTAATAATGAGACGGCTTACATTGAAATATACGGTCGGAGATACATGGACGCCAATTGTTCGACCTGACTGTTATATCTAGTTAGGATTCAATGTTGAGCCCTGTAACAATATTTCAATGGCGCACCTTGACCATCAATTTGATATCATTCGTCACCTTGTTGCCGGTATTCAACTGTCCATCAGGCATAACTTCGCTGATGTTCAATAATTCGAGCATCTCGTGTTCGTCAACACCAACTGTCGCGGCTATTTTTGCAAGTCTCTGATATGTCTTGTTACGCGTCTCTTTAACAACACTGACATCAAAGAATTCTTCTTGGTGATTGAAAAGTGCAGCGCTAAACTCCCAGAACTTGTCTGGAGCTATTTTCAGCACCGCCGCACCAGCTTCATGCGTCAGAGTGGATGATGGATGCCAAGGTTGAATGTGCTGACGAAAGACAACCTGAAGTCTTGATTGATAATTTTGTAAGATAATTGGTCTCACCGATGTGTAGAATGTGTTGAATAGCTTTGCAGAGTACTGGAAGTAGCATTTTTAGTAAGCCCTTCCTGGGCAGGGTGTTGTATAGTACTAACAGGGCAGACATAATCAAGGTCTTCGATAATTAATGCGTTAGTCATCGGGGTATAGAAGAGCATCGCCAGTATTTCATTTAACATACAGAGTTCGAGGGTATGCCATGGTTGCTGTGCATTGGCCAACAACTTCTGCCCCAGAAATTTAGGATGGAGAGCCATTATTGTTAAACCTTCTATAGTCAGCCCTTGTCGATACTAGTAGTGAGCTGAAAAGAGAATGCCCCTCCTCACTGCCTGGCCTTATCGGCGGGAGTGAGGTGATTACACATCAACTGACTGGTAACTACGTTAGTTAACTAACCATGAATAATTAGTCAAATCACATGGTAAACTAACCCTTTGGGATTTATTAATGAGTTGTCAATCAGGATAACTAATACTTGAGTTACCAAGCATCGCTTAAGAGATTTGACTCATCTTTGTGTACACAATTATCAAAGCTTACTACACCTGGTTTGACTAACGACAACTAGCACCCGGTAGCACGATTCGCCCTTCATATTTATGCGGAGTTTGAAGTGGTGGTACGTAGTTTGGCTGGCTGCACGAACTTTAGCAAAATAGAGGGAAGATACACATATCCCATCAAGACGCTGTACTGTTCATTTGTTGCCTGCCTCAAGGAACCCATTATAATAAGCTGAATGCTCCAGATGGGGTCTCCGAAAGGATTTCGTGAACCTAGAATAATCCGTAAGAGACCATCTGACAGACACACCAAACCATGTCCCTCGCCGGTATTCCACAAGGCTTTGAGGCCATAAAGGATACCACGGTATTGAGGTTGTTTGATACGCTCTGGGATTGGTGGTCTACACAAGCCAGCTGAGTTACAGCCAATGGACATAAGGGTTGCTAACGAGGACCAAGTGCCCTTTGACTGAACAAATTAAGATCTCTGATATCCATGGAGATAGCAGTCCATTGAGACCTCACAACATCATACTCTCCCTTCACCTCCACTCTGCACAACCCTCTGGGGCCTCGTATACCAACAGGACCAGAAAAGTACATGACACCGCGACGAGATGTGTGCACGTTGCGAGCCCAGCAGTAATTCAATCGCCACTTGAAAGCCAGGAGCGCCATACGTAGGTCAGAATCAGGCCCGAGCTTTGGCAGCGGTAATTTTCGCAACGTAGAAATGCACAATGAAGTATGCGGACGGGAGCAGTCCTTGGTTGATGGGCTGCCGTCTTGGGAATTCTGTGGAGGCGGCTGTGACACAGACCGAGAAACGTCGTCAAGTCCATCAGATCCTTGCAAGACTGAGGGCAATAAATTTGCATCTAGAGGAATAAAAGACCCAGACATCTGCTCATCCATCAAGCCTGGGCTAAGTCGGGAAATTTGCCTGCTCCACAGAACCAAAAAAGCATCCTTAATTGCGTGTGCCACACATAACGGCCTCATACATCTGTGCAGACAGTCGCCGTCTTCTGAAGCTATTGGCTTCGAAACCCAGGCGAGGCCATTCGGAGATAGTTGTAGTCTGTACCAATGAGCAAATTATACTGTACTTATTAGGGCATACATACCCAAATCGATAGTATACAGGGGGTGCACGGTACGGGAATCGGTGTTCTAGCCAAACTCCTGCGACAGACACTGGACCCCCCAGCATATAATTAAGTAGTCTTGATTGCGATGAGACATCCAAAACAGCCGAAATTAAGTCTTCTGTTTGTTTATGACTGGTTAATTTCAGACTGACTAAACGGCCATCTGCTCGCAAATACCTTTCAACCCCGAGAGCTTGTTCTTGTCAAGGGCTAATTTCCTAAAAGCTTGCCACTCAGGGTCTGTCGGTGCATAAAAGTTTCCTTCGTGTAAGCGAGGCCAACCTAGGGGAAGGAAGCGAGTTTGTATAGTAACAGCATGCTCTGAGTGGGGAGGAACATATTCGTCCCTGTCAAACTTCTCAGGTGTGGATGAGGCGTCGAGCCCTGGCAAACTCTCCGGTGACCGATCAGTATCATAGAGCGACTCATCGAACCGCAAGACGGCGAAGGAAGTTAACAAATGAATTGCAGTCCCGCACAATAAAAAGGTAGCTAGAAATTTCCTGGCGCACTTGTGAGTAGAGGGAGTGATTTTATGACAGCTTCGAACTATGAGCTGCTCAGCATACCTGGCCCACGGGCGTTTGATCTGTAGTTGACGAATAGTGACCGAGCTTGAATCCCGAGGTAATGGTTGGCTTATCCGGAATGTTACCTGGGATTTTCGAAGTAATCGTCTAGCATGATACATTGAGAGAACTCGGCCGCCGGTTTCAATTATTGGAGAAACATTTCAAACCACCAATCGAGCTAAAGATCAATGTAGGCTTATTGCCCAGTTTGCTGGTATAGAGTGCAACGGAGTAAGCCGATGGGAGAAGTGCAAGGCCTACGCCCAGCGATTTTCAAGTTTAAAGTCAGAGATGAATAATAACAAATATCGTGAGTTTAGTGGTTTATTAATTAATTACCACTACGATAGTATGAGCAGAAAGTGTTCTCCTGTGTTATTAGGCCCGGCCGCTGTAGCACGTGAGCCAAGCCAACCTTATCAGCCATGCAGAGCTTCCCCGACTTCACATGATGTGCGGAGTACATAAATAGTATGTCCTGTAAGTTAGCTACGTTTTTGCCTAAATGACACCAGCCATTCTCTACACCAACAATCAAGCTATCCAGCTTATCATTCATTAAGAGTTATTCTCATTCTACCTTCCTACTCACGCCAGTGGTGTGTAAGGGCGAACAAGGTTTGCGATCTGTCGGAAGGCTCAGATGGCTTGGGACCATGCCAGTGTTGGCATCCCATACGCCTACAATGCTTCCTCTACCCCTATTTCCGATTGCTATTCTTTGAGCATATCATGCCATGATGCAACCAACCTTTTCTGCACACATGGATCTTGTTCCAGAACCCCCCTGGTGGGGTGGCTGCTACTGACTGCTACATCTGGAAGTGCAGAGAAACCACGGTCAGAAAATTTGAAGACGCCACACAAGTTATGCATTGGAATGGACCTGTAGGCTAAAAAAAAAAAAAAAAAGCCCACGTTTGTTACCGTTTCCTCCTTATTCTCGCAATTGCTGTAGCTTTTATAGTAGCTATTGGTGCCGCCTTCAAGAACTTATTTCATATTGGACAAGATGAGTGCCCGATGTATGACCCGCGGATGTAGGGTTAGCGAGAACGTTTGAACGAGGATCTGGAACGTTGCATGGTCTAAATGTCAACAATAAACATTGTCGCACACTACTTACTGAACTGGCTACTCCACCTGTCAACATAGCCTAGAATATCCAATATCTAACCTACAACATCCGTGTAACTTGGAGAGTAACCCTGGAAAATGGTGCAAGTGAGTAGACTATGGCTAGTATAATGAATGTAGCCGTGCCATCAGATATCTGTTCTGCCAAGTCAACATATGACTGTCCTATTCTATTCATCTTGAAAGGACGGAAGATAGCCCCTGCCAAATATCAATGAGCAGTATACCCAGCCATGCATTACCCACTAAAAGCCAGATGTCTCCGGTTTCACCTGCACCAAATAAGCTGACCTAGATTCAAAAAGTCTCAACAAACGCCAAGATCCATGCCAGAAAGTCGATAAGAGCTGATCAATTACAGTGAGAGGGGGAAATCGATATGACCTCAGCCAAGCAGGGGCACATTAGCCTATGATGGTGTGGTGCATCAATGTACTGTACAAAGCCGCAGGCGTTTGCTGCACCCTGCGCAAGGATAACCACGAGTCTGTCCAACCGGCATTCCAGATGTCGAGAGGCAGAGAAGACATGAAATTCAAGATATATAGATCAGGAGTCCTTGAGGATAACAAAAGGGAACATTTCATATAGTTGGTCCGGCTTCAAGTTCCCCAAGCGATCGGTTGTTTTCTGAATGTCGGACGTCTGCGTTCCTATTTGCAAGTCCTCTCGATGCACGATTACCTCGGAGACTGAAGTTCAGGGGAAAGTAGGATGCAGTGAAGAGTGCTAGCCTTTGAGCCCTCCGATCTGGCTGTCCAGACGAAGTATCAGGCACAGGAGATGTGGGCTGGTGGTTAGATTGAGAGGCTCGCCAAAGGCGCAATCGAGAGAAGCCCGCTCTGTGGGTCAACGGGCGCCGTTGCACATGCTGCTCCGGGGATCCCGACGTTGGCCGCAGAAAGTTCACTCTTCCACCTATAAAAACAGCCTGTGGCGGGTTTATAGGTGTCACTCGTGCCATGCCCCGTCGACCTTGACGTTCTGAGCTAGGAGCCAATTCAGAAGTTTCTGCGCGAGGTTTCGGGATGTAGTAATCTGCCTTACATAGGGGACAGCAAGCCCGTCGACTTGTCAACCATGGGTCAACACAAGACGCATGAAAAGCATGTCCACATGTAAGCCCCCGTATATCATCTTCATCCTCGATCGTATCGAGACATATAGCACAAGTATCCCCTGGATTTGCCAGGAAATCGGCAGGTACAGCGGTGCGGATATGGTCTTCCAGGTCTCCAACATCCTCTACGATGACATGGTTGAGCGCGTGGTTACGGGGCTGCTCCGGGGCTGATATGTTGGCGTTGTCGTTTACTCCGATGTTTGTAGGGCTTGGCTCGGAATATCTCTGGCTCTTCTCTTCAGATTGTGGTAGCGTTGTCTCCAGGTTTTCTAGTGGTGCAGAGGCCTGCGAAGTGTTGGAATCAACCCGCTGATGGCTTTTGAGTGGCGATGCCACCATGGATGAAGGAGCGCCAAGCGAAGCGGACAACATGTAGTTCTCATCCTTGGGGCTTTGCGACCGGCTATTCGGTG
Organism: Aspergillus niger; assembly: GCF_000002855.4. Classification (NCBI taxonomy): domain Eukaryota; kingdom Fungi; phylum Ascomycota; class Eurotiomycetes; order Eurotiales; family Aspergillaceae; genus Aspergillus; species Aspergillus niger. The sequence continues at coordinate 2,120,196 of NT_166531.1, forward strand.
CCGAGATCCCGCCTGCACCAGAGAGGCCTTCATTCTCCCGGGATGACCTCCATGCTTTATACTTCGTCAGTGGAAACCTCTCGTTAACGTCGTCCATAGTCATCAACTTCTTTTCTCGACGTCTTCGGTGTGTTCGTGGCATAGCGACCAGATCTATAGGCTCGCCTGTCACTTCACTGCGTAATTGGCGATTGCGTTGATTATATCGAAAGCAATATTTTACCCCCACGATAATCCTGGAACGCGATGGTTAGATGAGCATCTAAGCGCAGCAAAGGCCTAGTGATACCAATTTGGACATACCATAGATTGGTGAAAACAACACCAAACCCGAGGGCGACGAAAAATAGTAGAGGCGAACTAGTAGGGCTTGAGCTGTTGTTCTTCCCATTACGATCTGTACTAGTGGCACTTGAAGAGGAGCCTGTAGTCGTTGAGGACATGTCGACAGAAGGCGATGGGGGAGGGGGAGGGGTGGACAACGTTCAATAGACTATGCCGAAGAGGAAGAAAAAGAGTGGGAATTGTTGCGCGTATAGCAGAGTACTGAATGCAGTGTATCGATTTAAGGAAGAAGGAAGACACTTTTAAATAATAGGTTGTCTCTGCGAGGTTGGTCGACAATCCCATTCAGTTCATCTAGATGAGGGCACCAACTCCCAGGCTCATGTTAAAGGACGCCCCGGGAAGGTCATCACTGACACCGATATAATTGTAGCTTCCAAGCTGTCAAAATGGAGCCTGATCTGGTGTTGGATGCTCACCAAACTCAATGGGGGGAGGTGAAGTGAGAACAAATACACCAACGTCGTGGTCGCCAAACGCAGACACCTAAGGCTGGGACGTCCGAGTCACGGGGCAGGCGATCGATCCATCATGTCGGAACCCACTGCGGGGACGGACGGGTAATAAAATTAAACAGAAACAGCCAATTCAGGAAACATCGTCATGGCCACCAGTATTCAACCACTTGTAGCTACTAGCACGAACCCAGTCTCTAACAGGGTCGATATCGCAAGCACGAGACCAGCAACGACATAACGAGAAGCCAGACAGGTGAACAGAATGAACAGCGCAACTTCAACCTCGCACATAGACAGAAACCCTGTGGTTTTCTTTGATATAGCCTTAGGAGGTATGTACATCAGATGATACATAATCTGTTGCAACCCCGTTCTCCTGGCCCAGGCAGGCTACATAGGCACGTCCATAGGAATGGCTATGAATGTGTTTCATCAATATGTCGGTTTGTGGGTATTGTGCTGCTACTGGTTCATGCAGTGCTGTATAATGCACTATGCAACAAAGTCAATACTAAAGGGATAGTAACTGAGTTATCTCTATGACAGGCGAGCCTTTAGGTCGTATAAAAATGGAACTATTTGCCGATGTTACGCCCCGAACAGCAGAGAATTTCCGCCAGTTCTGTACAGGAGAATGTAAAAATGCACAGGGACGACCACAAGGATACAAAAACAGCAAATTCCATCGGGTAGTATGTTTATTTAAGAAATACAGAGGCGTGTGCATGAGAGATTGCTAATCCTTTCATATCGGAAAAGATCAAAGATTTCATGATCCAAGGTGGCGACTTCGTTAATGGAGATGGGTCGGGATCTTGTACCATTTACGGCACCCCAAGGTTCTCAGATGAAAATTTCCTTCTGAAGCATGACCATGCTGGCCTGCTTAGTATGGCAGTAAGTCCCTGAGCTACAAGACATCCATCCCCTATACCTTGACTAATTCTCCCAGAATTCTGGTCCGAACACAAATGGATGTCAGTTTTTCATAACAACAACTGCAACCCCATTTTTGAATGGCAAGCATGTTGTTTTTGGTAAGGTGGTGGAAGGGATGGACGTTGTACGGATGATTGAGAACACTAGAACGACGCGAGATAAGCCCAACCAAGATGTTCTGATTGTGCAATGTGGGGAGATGTGACACATTGTTTCAATGATGTTTTTAGCATCGAGATTCCAGTGGCATGATATTTTTCTTTTTATGTTACACAGAACAAAGAACGATAAGCAATAAGTCCAGAAAAAAAGTTGGCTGTTGTTTCGGGAAATTCACCATCAATCACTTAAGTTCTGTTTACCCTAATAAGCGTTGGCTACAGCATAGCCAACAGCCTATAACTTCAACTTGCCAAGGTAGTCAGAAGCTAAGCTGACAGCTTCGTCGACTCTGTCGGGATTAACTCCGTTGCCGACTGAGGTAGCTCCTTTACCTCCCGCCTTCCCCCCGACTGCACCAGAAACGATAGCTGCCCACTCACTGGCGGAGGCACCGGCCTCGCTTGATGACTATACAAAGTATTAAGTGCATTAGTTTCAATGCCAGAGGGCCCGAAGTAGTAGTGAGGAAGACATACCTTCGACACGTAACAGCCATGGGCAACACGGCCTTGATCGGTGCTTGCAGCCAAAACGTATACCGACTTGTCGGGCAACTTTGACTTCACGTAATTTAGAGATTCGCTAATTGCTTTAGAGTTCGCAGAGATGGGGAGCTTGGCGACAAGCCAACTCCTGTCTTGATTTTCCGGAGCTTGGAAGTAATTAGTTATGGTCTCCAGCGCGACTTTTGATTCGAGTTTTTGTAGAGCCTTTTGCCCATCGATAACCTCCTTGTTAATACGCGCGAAACGTTCGCGAAAGGCGGATTTCTGTACAGCAGAAATCGAAAGCTGATTGAGCTCGGCCTGGATCTGCTTTGCTTCCTTCTCTTTCTCTGGAGTTAGGGGCATTGCTTCTAGAAGATCGAGCCGTTTTTGGAATTCCGCTGCCAAACGCTGCACTTCATGCGCATCTTCGCCGGTCACAGCGATAATTCTGCGGATGCCCTTGGCGATACCGCCCTCTTCTAGAACAATGAGATCCTTGATGTCTCCTGTCTTCTGAACATGAGTACCCCCACAAAACTCAATGCTGACCTCTTTCCACCGCGGATCCTTCACGTTCTGGAGTATCTCACCCAGCTCCACACCAACGGAGACAACGCGGACCGGGTCAGGATAAGTCTCTCCAAATACAGCACGAACTCCAGAGATCTCCCGGGCTGTTGCAAGAGGGAGTTCTTGAGAGTAAACAGTGCAGTTTTGTCGAATATACTCAGTCGAAATTTCTTCAATCCGAGCCAGATCCTTGTCCGAAATAGCAGACTTGTGAGAGAAGTCGAATCTCAGCTTCTCCGCTGCGACAAGGGAACCTTTTTGCTCCACACCGTCCCCTAAGACTGTTCTGAGCGCAAAGTTGAGAATATGAGTTCCGGTGTGGTTGTTTCTGATCGGCCAACGACGCAGTTCATCATATTCGCAGATGACAGTATCACCTACCGAGAAGGAGCCATATTTCATGAAACCAGTATGCAGGACGTATCCAGCATAAAGCTGAACATCACCTACTTCAAGCTCGGATTGTCCATCGATAACAATTTTACCCGTGTCATTCTCTTGTCCACCCTGTTCAGCGTAGAAGTTCGTCCGGTCAAGAATAATTCCAAGTTGCTCGCCGTCGGGCACCTCGTCCGTAGATGAGTGGAACGTCTTGCCGTGGTATATGGCCTTTACTTGGGCGGTAATATTACCCTTTCCAAACTTAGCAGTATCATCAGTCTTGGGGACGTCGTTCATGGCTTCGAGCTTGCCCAGATCATGAACGTCCAACTTCACTGTTTCAGCGGAAGTTTTCTTCTGGCCTCTGCTTGCTTCTTTCGCTCGCGAACGCGCTTCCTCGAACTCTCGGTCATCGATCTGTAATCCCCGTTCTTCTGCCATTATACGAGTAAGGTCAACCGGGAATCCGAACGTGTCATAGAGCCTCCAGACATCGGCGCCGTGCAATTTATCAGCCCCCTTCGCCTTAGCCTGCTGGGCATAATGCTCAAATTGCCGCTCGCCGCGATCCAAAGTCTTAGCAAATGACATCTCTTCTTCGTCTAAGATTTCCATAACGTCGGGTTGTTTCCTTCTCAGTTCTGGAAACATATCGCCCAGTTGATCGACGACTGTTGGGACGATCTTTGAGAAGAAATTGCCAATCTCGACACCGAAGTATTTTCTGGCATATCGAGCACCCCTACGGAGAACACGACGGATGACATAGCCGCGGCCATCATTATTTGGGACCGCACCGTCTGAGATAGCAAACATCAAGGTCCGAACATGATCCGCTATGACACGATAGGCAGTATCAATACCATCAGCGTCATCACTACCGAAGCATCCACGGTATTCCCTAGCTCCGGTAACATCTCGAATGGTCTGGAATATGGGAGTGAACACATCTGTATCGTAGTTTGACGACTTATTTTGCAAGACAGACACCAACCTCTCAAATCCCATTCCGGTGTCGACATGCTTGTTGGGCAACGGCCGCAGGGATCGATCCGTTTCACGATTGTATTGGATGAAGACGTTGTTCCAAATTTCCAATACATTTGGGTCATCTTGATTGACCAGATGGGCAGCATTACGTCCACCGATTCGGTCATAGTGAATCTCGCTGCAAGGGCCACATGGGCCTTGATCACCCATCTCCCAGAAATTGTCCTTCATGTTGCCTGGGAGAATATGATCCTCCGGAACGCCAACGGCCTTCCACAGATCTTTGGCCTCGAGATCTGGCTCTAGACCACCTTCCTTGTTCCCTTCGAAATAGGTAACATAGAGACGTCTGGGATCTAAACCGTAAATCTTGGTTAACAATTCCCAGGAATAGCGAATCGCATCCTTTTTGAAATAGTCCCCAAAACTCCAGTTCCCGAGCATTTCAAAGAAAGTCTAGTAACCATTTCCGTGTTAGCATCATAAAAGCCATTATTGATTTGGTGGCTTTCCTCACATGATGATAGCTATCCTTGCCCACGTCGTCGAGGTCCTACGTTCGCAAGAATTAGTAGACGCTCAGGTCTCTTGATTTAATCCTTTTTTTTTTCTGGTAGCGACCATGCGCATTACACTTACATTATGCTTTCCTCCAGCACGAATGCACTACGGGTTGTGTTAGAACTAGCTGAAACCGGTAGGATTGAAGTACTGACCTTTTGAGAGTTGACTGCACTTTTCAGGTTTGCGAAATCAGAGTGAGGATCCACCGTTCCTAGAAAGATTGATTTGAACTGATTCATTCCAGCGTTCGTAAATAACAATGTTGGATCAGAATGGGGAACAACGGGAGACGAGGCAACTGCCAATTTTAATTATAATCAGTTCTGACCGAGAAACTGTCTCAAAAAAAATACTTACCGAAAGTGTGGCCATTTTCCTTGAAATATTGAAGGAACGTATCACGGACACGTTTGGAGGTCCATTCCAACTTAGGATCATTATCTGAAGCCATACTGAATGGTCTTGTGATGGTTCTTGCAGGCGGAATATTTGGGAGTGGGGGAGTGTGAAGGTGGTAGAATGTTCTGGGTTGCGACCTAAAAGGTGAAGATAGATGAGTCAAAGCCAGTTCCCCCTCCTTTATGAACCTATGAATACGCATCAAGCGACTCGTCGGTTGTAACATCCAGTTTTACTTAATTTGAAAATTCACACTGTCATGTGCAGTACCATATTTAATATATAATCCGATTACCAGGTCTAATTCCCTCATCCACCAAGAAAGGGGAAGGAAATAAAGGTCACTGGTTGTGTGGCTGATGGCACATGCTGGTGAGGAAATCAATCACGGGAAGAAGCGCCCCGCAGACAGTTACCCTGAGGGGGATCAGCCTCTGGCAAAGAGATTCGGTCGGTTGCATATCAGTATGTTTCTGTACCATCTATCCTATTATCTGCATTCTCCATTACCATTGTATGAGAGTCACTGGATCTGATTTGAACTCATTTGCTTGATAAGATACCATAACCTCCGAATATGACATCAATGATAGGAGGCTTCCTGCTTCCGTCCATCCTGATACAATGTTATTGGACGATACCAAGGATATCATCTATATACATGATCTTGACAGAGAACTAGAGGATATTGAACAAAAGGATAACGGTCTTGAGATCTTTCCCGGAGTTGCTGACCGGATGTCAACTATCCCGAAGTTATTGGTTGCAAATACTACAAGCCCGTGCAATGAGCTAGTCCTTTACACCGAGCCTACATCATTATCAATCCCTAAGGAGGATGATAATGTACGAAAAGCGCTGATAGCTACAAGGGAGCGCGCTAGAAAAAGTCGACAGGATTTTCATACGCAAGGTCGGGACATCACCAAAAGCTCAGCCGCAAGCGCGACTACAAGTGGCCGCGGTACAGTAGAAGGGCCTATTGATGGATGTGGTGAGCCAATGGAAATTGATGTTGATTGCTGGGGCAGCATTCCGTCTGCCTTATAATTCACACTGTACATCCATTGTTTTGGTATTTAGAAATTTGGGTAGTAGAAATACTCTGGCAGGGTGCAGAAAGATTATCATCAGTGGCATATTTGACCTGTTGTAGCAAAGCCTCTACTATCCTTACTGCTTTCTATTCCTTGCTTTCAAGGGACAGGGTAAGATTTGTGATGAGGTCAGTAATGTAAGGATACTTTTTAAGATACTACTTGTGAAAAAAGCACTAGTTTCTCGCTGGTAAAGTCATGTCTGACTTTCTGAATTACTCTACCTACCTACTGTAAGGGAAATCCCCTAGGATATTGTTGTTGGTGTTACTGCTACTTTCTTATATATCTGCTACTCTTTCATTCAACTATCTTCTATCAGTGTAAGGTTTTGTATCCATATGATTCTTGTGATATAGATATATACCATATAATAGGATCTACTTGTCAGAATAGAAAGCCTGTCGATTAAGTAAGGAATCAGCCACTAAACACTAAAGATTTATATAATAATAAAGATAGTCTATATCTATAAAATAAACTGACTTTTACAAGATTAGTAGTCCAGACAAGGAAATCAGTATTTATAAACAATAAAAAATTATAGAATTATTATTAATAATTTTATGATTTCCATAATTACTATAATATATTATTTTAATAGCTTTACTTCTGATAAATAAATTATTTTACTATAAATATATTCTTTTTTAACTGGAATAAGCCATCTGGCTCAGATATTAAAAATAATTTAATATATATTTTAATTTAGCATAGCAGAAATTTAATAATAAAAAATAAAAAATTTATAAAATATATAATATAAATAAAGTTATATATTATTTCTATATAACTTTATTAGTATTTAAATATATTTATATCAATAGAGTCTTAATGATAAGAAATAGATAAAAAAAAATTTTATATCTTAATTTTTTTTATATGGACGTTGCGTTCTTTTCTTTTTATTGTTATTTTAATTATTAATTATTCTTATTATATTAATTATTTATTATTCTTATTATATTAATTATTTATTATTCTTATTATTTTTTTCCTTAGTAATTAAATATCTAATTATATTTATTCTATTTCTGAATTACCAGCAGATTATATTATACTTATTATTTTATTATAATAGATAGAGAGACTGGCCAGTATTATTATTATTATGTAAATATAATTAATAAATTATAATCCGTGTATAAAACAGTAATTAAATTATATTAATTTTGAAATATATATTATTTTTATATTTTTATAACATATTTTAGTTCTAAAATTATAAAGGTCCAGGAAGCTTTTAAGATTAAATATATTTTTAATAAAAAGAAATTTATTTTATATTGATAATATTATAATTATTAAGATAATTATAAAATAATAAAAATTTATAAATTTTTTAATATATTTAAACACCTGCTGGTATATTCAGAAATATTACTAAATTTATGAAATTTTTAGATTAATATTATGTATATTTTTTTATAATATAAAAATAAAAAAATGATATTTATTAACTTTAATAAAAAAAATTTATATTATTAATAAATATATAATATATTTTAACAAAGTCTTTGTCTAAATAGTAGTTATATATTATTATTATTATTATAATTCATTAATAGTACAGAAAGCTGTATATAATAAGCTTATTTATTAATTAATATACTAATATTTTATTAGTAATATATAATTAATTATAAGATATATCTGTCTGACTGTCATAACATTATTAAAATAAATATTAAAAAGCTTTATTTTATGTTCAGTAATTCTGGTTTTAGTCCTTAAATGATAATAAAATAATTATTTAAAATTAATATTTTAATTGTTTGTTTGTTTGTTTGTTTCATTCCTTACTCCGTTTCGGCGCCTTGCGGGCCACGCCAGAGGTCTTAAGCTCTTAGCTAGTTATATAACCGCCGCCTGACTTTTCAGCTGAAAACACAGTCACCTCTCTATTATACTAATAAGATTATATAAATAACAGCTTCGCGGTAGCTGCCAGACTTAATTCTATTAAAGAGATAATATATATAATCTAATTATCTTTAATTCTACTATCTGTTGTCTCTGTCGCTCTCATAGATCTTTATATTATCCTATTAATTTAGTATCTTTCTATAATATTCTGTTATATATTCTATATTTTCTTATATATCGCGTTTCTCTTATTTATTTAATCTTATACTGTTTATTACTTCTGTTTTATAGTATCTATATTCTTAAATATCTATCTAAACATCTACTTAAAACTTTATTTAATTATTTATCTGAATATCTATAAAACTTTTATTAACTGCTATTTAATTACTTTTTAAATACTTTTTATTTATTATTTTATTAATTATCTTTCCGGCAGCTATCTTACTTATTACTATTTATATAATCTTATTTTCAGCTTCTTATATAATTTTATTAAAATAATAAAAGTCTACTTTACTAAGATATTAAAAGTAAATTCTAGAATAATAAGCCCCGGTGCCCCCGTAAAATATATAAAATATATATGAATAAATATAAGTAGTAGAATAGCTTTATTTATAAAAATTCTTTACAGCTGGATATTACTAAAAATCTAGCCCGGGAATAAAAGCTTTTATAAATAAAATAAAATTATTAAAATATATTAATCTTTTTATATATAATATAAAGTAGGCTGGTTATTAAATATATCTTAATAATAAAATATTTATAAAATTTAAAAGTATAATCAGATTTTAAATAACTATAGTAGAATTAGAAATATTAGTATTTTTTATATTTTAAATCTCCTGCTGAAGTATATTATATTTTTTATATATAATTAATATATAAAGAATAATCTCCGGGACTCTATATAAATATTTATTAATATTAATTTATCAGATATTATAAAAATATATATTAAATTTAATTTTTTTATATAGAATTATATGATAATACTTCTTTCAATTAAAAAAAAATTATTATATAGAATTATATTCTGAGATATCAGCTCCAGCAGTAGCTGGTATAAATAATATTTATATAAAAAATATTTCTAATTTTTTAACTATTTTATTTTTATAATTTTTTTTAAATTTAGATATCTAGCAGAACCCGCGTCAAAGTATAAGATTTAATTAATATAACTGGAAATATTAAAGTTTCCAGCAGACTCTCTAATAAAATCTCTAATTAAATTTAAATTAGAAAATTTATTATATTTACCAGCTTAGGCTCCCGCCAGTCTGTGGTTTTTTTAATTTTAAAATCTGTAAATTCATTATTAATGATTCCTAGATAAACTGTGATCTAATAATATTAAATATTAAAAATTTATATTAATTTATTATATAGTTTAATTATTTTTAATAACAGATACTGGTTAGAAGTCTGTACAGAGTATAATAATATCTTTAATATTTTTTAATTATTTAAATATATTTTTATATAGAATTAGTTAGCTGCTGTTGATATAACTAAATTTTATTTATTTTATAAAAAAGCTAGATTTCTGATTAATTATAAAATTGATAATAAATTAATTATTTCTATAATTAATATATTAAATTTAATCTATATATTAAAATAAATTTATTAAATTGATAAATAATCTAAATATACTGTAGCTGTATTTATATATCTATTAATACTAGAATTATTTATATAAATTTAAGTAATTTTGGAATTAATCAGCTTCTATATACTATATTCTATAATTAAATAACTTTTATCTCTGGGAATATATATTTCTAGAAATTATTATTATAAAAAAATTATTTTTAAAAAATATATCTTAAGCTTTTATATATTAATATTTATAATCAATAGAATCTCTTTTTTTATAAGCTCTAGTAGACTCTGTAATAAAAAATTTAAATAATAATAATAATAATAATCCAGAATACTTATATATATAGAAATACTAATAATCTAGTTTAAAACTTAGATTTATTAAATTTATAATTATTTTATTATTAGCAGTAGATATAGCTTTATATTATAAACTATTTTATTAATTATATAAAAGTCTTCGGAGATCAGTTTATCAGTATATTTCTAAAAAATTATTAAAATCTAAATTTCCTTATTATAATATTATTTAATCCTGCGGATTAGGGGGATGTACCAGATTAATACTATATATATTATAGATTTTGCAGATAAAGACCGTATTTTAATTTTCTAAGTATTATAATAATCTATATATATTTTATAATAATTATATTAATATTAATAAAATATTTTATAAAAATAAGATATTTATTAAAAATAACTTTAAATAGCTTAGCTGATTTTTAAGTAAAGATTATCTAGTCTTTAAAAATAAGAAGTATTTTATAGAATTTAAAAATTATTATAAAAGNTATTTCTGGGACTGCAGGTTTTTACTTATAAAAAATAAAAATAAATAAATTAAAACTTTAAAAGTTTAAAAACTAATATATATATTTTTAATTATTATAGTAGATTATTATTATATTTCCAGGCCAGGATCTTATAATTTCTTTATTTTATAGATTTCTATATAATTAAGATAGTATTATCTATATATTTAATATTATTTATATTATTCAAGAAGTTTTCCTGGGTCATGATATTTATATTATAAAAGATATATAAAATTAGAAATAGTAGAAATTTCTAAGAAATATCTGTATTAACCAGTATATATAATATTATATATTCTAGAAGAATAAAGATAGTATACTATTATTAAAAAAGTTATAAACTCATTTAATATAAATTAAAAATATCTGATATTTCCGGAGATTATACAGCAGCTGTTTATAAAATATATTATTAAAGATTTTAAAAATATTTAAAAATAAAATAGAAACTATATTTCTAATTTTTTATTCAATATATATAATTTTAAATATTATATATAAAACTGTCTCAGTATCTTACTTCTTTTATTTACTGAAGTAGTTATTTAGAAGAAGTTTATAAATTTTAATAAAATAATTTAAACAGTTAATCAGCAGGACTTTTTATAATTTTATTAAATATATTTAATAGAATAATCAGACTTGCCGGGCTTATAGAGAATAACTATTTTAATCTTATAAAAATATATAGAATAATAGCTGATTTTAATATAATAATTATAAAATCTTATCAGTATAGAAACCAGAATCTTTATTATAATTTATAATATATAATTAAAAATAATATCTAATCCAGGGACCTTATTCAGTTTAAATACTTTAATTATTTAATAAATTTTATATTTATTAAATAAAGAGACTTCCAGAGATTTTGAATAATAGAAATTTTAAAAATTATTAAAATTTATAACTGATAGAGATAGAAAAAAGACTATAACTAAAATTATTATTTTTTTTCTAAAAAATAACATATACTATTCAGAATATTAAATAAAAATATATAAATTTAATATATTTTTTAATCTTATTTTTTTATTTTTTATATAGTCTTCCATACAGATTTTATATTATTAATATCAGTAATTTACTGGCAGTAGACTATTTTATAATATTTATATACAGTATATTTATATATCTTCTTCAGAGCTTTTCTTTTTTAATAAAAATAATAACTTATAATATTTTATTTAAAATATTTAACTGCCTGTAATAGCTTCCAGTAGGCTTTATTAAAACCGGATTTTATTTACTGATTTGAAAAAAAACCATAAAATAATCTTATTAATAATTATTATAATTACTTAAATAATTTAATTTATATATTAATTAATATTTATAGAGTCTATCGCGGTTATTCTTACAGCAGTCTTTATAATATTTATAGTATTTAGAATAATTAAAATACTACGGCTGGCGCCTGTAACCAGTAAATATTTATAAAAAATTTTATTTAATATTATAAAATCCAGAATCTTCTAGTTTTTATAAAGCTTGTTTTACTGAGACTGAAATACAGTTATGAATTAAATTTTAATTAATGAATAATCTAAGTTGTTTTATATATTTATTATATATATATATTTAACTTAGTTAATTAGATTCTATAATACTATATAAAAATAATAATAAAGCTGAATTAGACTTCCAGTAATTTTTTAATATTATTAAATTTTATATTATTTTTTAAATTGCTCTCTGAATCACACTCTAAATTATTTATATTATCTGGATTTAATAATAAAAAATCTATAAAAAAATTTAAAAAAATACTGGTATAATTACATAATATTATATATAAGATC
>NT_166532.1:0-45074 GCF_000002855.4 Aspergillus niger
GATCTACGTCAAGCATTATTTTCTTTAAGCGTCCGGGGTTTGCCACTCCTTTCGTTTCTATCCACGTAGATAGAACTGGTTTGGAATCTACTTCGCCTCCTTGATAGACAGGTTATTAATTAGCATTATCAAACTATCTTGTTAGTAGCTCAGACCCACTTCACCCTTCGTGGCTCAATGACAGCCTGGCAGTGATGCAGAACGCGTTGTATTACCCCGTCCGCGATCGGTCTGCTGATCTTGCATCAGGAGGGGAACGAAGACTGACTGCCATCCCTTGGTGAACCTGATAGGGGCAACCACATCCGATGCCTAGATCGGACCCTTCCAGGCCGACGCTCGGGTCAGTCTGCGAATCCGGGGTAGCCTATCTCACCGGTAGTCTTGGACAAGGTTCCGATTGCCGCTTTGAGTCGCGGCGGAGAAGCAGTCGGCACTAGACCGCTTCGAGGCAAGGAATCCGTGCGTGCTTATCGAGGCGTATCTTATCGGTGGTGCAGCAGTCGTGCTGTACAATCATATCCTCCTCTGGCAATGCGCTCGTGCAGCCATGCGCTTGCTGCTTATAAGGTGGGTTGTCCCCCTCTGTGTCGACTATGGTTTCACACAGTCTGTGTGGTAGCATCACTTTACCTCTTCGTTACTTGTCCTACCGTACAACCCGGCCAGGTCGCCGGTTTATTTTCCAAGTGAGGAAAACATATACTCTTACCTCTCCCATACTTTCTGCTGCACACCACGGACTTCGTTGATACGCAATTCCGCTTGCATTACACCGCTCCTTCATCATGGTTCTCGAGCGCCTTCAACAGCTGACCCACCAGGTCCAAGCTACTTCTCCTCCTCCTCATCCCCTGGATCCCCTCTCGACAGTAGAAATTGACACCGCTGTCGCCCTTATCCGCAAGGAGTATGGCAAGGTCAACTTCAATGCGGTCACTCTGTATGAGCCCCGCAAGGCGGAGATGATGGCATGGCTGGAAAACCCGCAGAAGGCTCCCCGTCCCACTCGTGCTGCGGATATCGTTGCCATTGCGCCTGGCGGCAAGGTCTACGATGGAATCGTCGACCTTGATAACAAAAAGATCCTGAGATGGGAACACACGCCTGGCGTGCAACCCCTGATCACCATGGAAGATTTGCAGGAGGTTGAGTCGATTGTTCGCCAGGATCCCAAGGTCATTGAGCAGTGCGCGATCATCGGCATTCCTAAGGAGGAAATGCACAAGGTTTACTGCGATCGTAAGTTGTTGTTGTACGACTTGTTCTGACTTGCATGTTGCTAATTCGTTTGCAGCTTGGACAATCGGATACGACGAGCGTTTCGGCAATGGTGTTCGTCTGCAACAGGCTCTTATGTACTACCGTCCCCACATTGACGATTCTCAATACACGTTTCCTCTGGACTTCTGCCCTATCTTCAATGCGGAAACGAAGCAGGTCATTCACATCGATATCCCGCCGGTCCGGAGGCCCATCAGCAAGGCGCCTCCCAACAACTACCACCCCGCGTCGATTGAGAAAGATGGTGGTTACAGGACGGATATTAAGCCCATTCACATCACTCAGCCAGAGGGTGTTTCTTTCGGTATCAACGGACGTACTATCGACTGGCAAAAGTGGAACATCCACGTTGGTTTCAACTACCGTGAGGGTATCGTCTTGAACAACATTACCTTCAATGACAATGGAAATGTCCGCCCCGTGTTCTACCGTCTCTCTCTCGCAGAGATGGTCGTCCCCTACGGAAATCCTGAGCACCCTCATCAGCGCAAGCACGCTTTCGACCTGGGAGAGTACGGCGGTGGCTACATGACCAACAGTCTTTCCCTCGGCTGCGACTGCAAGGGCGCCATCCACTACATGGATGCTGCCTTTGTCAACCGTGCGGGTGCCAGCACGATCATCAAGAACGCCATCTGTATCCACGAGGAAGACGCCGGTATCCTCTTCAAGCACACCGACTTCCGTGACGAGTCTGTCATTGTAACTCGTGGCCGGAAGCTGGTCATCTCCCACATCTTCACTGCCGCCAACTACGAGTACTGCGTCTACTGGATCTTCCACCAGGACGGTACTATCCAGCTCGACATCAAGCTCACCGGTATTCTGAACACCTACGCCATGAACCCCGGCGAGGACACCAAGGGCTGGGGTACTGAAGTCTACCCTGGAGTCAACGCACACAACCACCAGCATCTGTTCTGTCTGCGTGTGGACGCTAATGTCGACGGACCCAACAACACCGTCTTCCAAGTCGACGCAACTCGCAGTGAAGCGGAGGTGGGAAGTGCTGAGAACCCGTACGGAAACGCATTCTACGCCAAGAAGACAAAGTTCACTACCCCTCTTGAAGCAATGTCCGACTATGACGGCAACACATCCAGAACCTGGGAAATTGCAAACACCAACAAGCTGAACCCCCACAGCAAGAAGCCTGTCTGCTACAAGCTCGTCAGCCGTGAAGTGCCTCCCTTGCTTCCGAAGGAAGGTAGTTTGGTCTGGAAGCGGGCTGGATTCGCTAGACATGCCGTGCATGTCACTAAGTGTAAGTCACTGCCCTGCATTTTTGTACATGAACCATTTCACTAACTTCCGAATAAAGACTCTGATGACGAAATTCACCCTGCCGGTCGCCACGTACCCCAAACCTCGGGTGAACCATCCCATGGTCTGCCAGCCTGGATTGAAGCCGCTGGTCCGAATTCATCTATCGAGAACACGGACGTCGTCCTATGGCATACGTTTGGCCTTACACACTTCCCTGCCCCTGAAGACTATCCTATCATGCCTGCTGAGCCGATGACCCTGCTTCTTCGTCCGAGACACTTCTTCGCGAGGAACCCTGCCTTGGACGTCCCTCCTAGCTTTGCTCGCACGCCGTCTCAAGTTGCGGCTGGCACTGGGGCGTGCTCTTCTTGCAAGAAGAGTGATGGGTCTAGTGTTCAGGTCTAATTTTGTCTTTCAAGTGCGTTTCCTTTGTTAGAGTATTCTCTATGATTCCCATCATGGTTTCTGTTTTAGTAGCATTTAGTTAGCTTTTGAATAGGATTCTCAAGATCAGTTTGCATTGGCCACTAAGGGATTGTGGTGAAGACCTGTAGATTGCTGCCGTAGTAATCTGCTTGATTGATGCCCTCTGCTTCTCTTGGTTTCTTCGAACATGGAAATCCTACAATCTGGCGGTGCATATTCCAAATCCGTACAGATCGCCTTTGCCCACATCATGATGGCTTCCATGTCACATTTTACCAAACTCCCTTTTATTACCACACTGCACGTGAATTCATTAATAACTCATCCCGTGAAGCCTTAGTCACTTCACACCCTTGCAATAGTGACGCAATAAGAATCAACAGATACCGGGTGTTGATTCACACTGGTGGGTGATTTAATGGAAATTTCCGAATCACATATTCTGCTGCATGCGCAGACATCTTCACTCTCTTCATTAGTTCCCTTTCCCCAATTACCCGGAATTCCTTTTGGCTATATCCTCAGAAGCTAATTGGTCTATGGCGAGATACCAGTGCATGCTTCTCTTGTCTCTCAGCCATAGAAATGCATCGCCTGATGAAATTATGAGCACTCACTACGACTTCTGATTCACGATTCCCTACCCTTAGTGATTCCATACGTGTCGCGTATTGTATGAATATTGTTCTTCACCAACTCGCTTCACACTCGTGGATGGTAATTAGATCAGCTGATACCCGGTCTGCAGCTATTATAAAAGCCCGCTTCGCCCCCTTCTCCTTTCTTTTCCTCCTCACCCCTCTCTTCCTCACACGCCCATTGGCATCTTCAAAGTATATACTCTTCTTTATTATATCTATATCTCATGGCACCATCGACAAAAGATACATCCTAACACCATCTTCCTCTTGATATAATGAGCGTCCTACTTTTCCTCTTCATCGTTGGACGTCTATACTATGTGCTGGAATGGTCCTCTTCTCATCTCCTCGAATGGCTCTGGTAACTGCCATATGAGTCACCATATCCCCTCGTATCCCGTGAAGAGACCTATATCCATTCTTAAATCATCAGCGATATCTCAGAGCTGAAGATATTGTCTGTCGTCTCATTTCATATCACTCTCCCTAGCTTCCTCACACCAGCATAACTACGATGCTCAACTTCCATTAGCGTCGAGGTTAGCACATCATCGATTTACTTGGTGATAGTCGATACGTCCTTCAATGACACCTTCATGATGCCCCTGTCGAAAGGAATGTACTATTTCGTCGACAACATCGTTGAAGTGACTGCCGATATGATGAATGCTGCATTTCAGTCGGTCGATATCCTTGAATACTATGGCTTGCCAGATGGAGAGAACGAATATATACCCATCGATCGGCGTGGTCATGGTGCGATCGCCTGGTGCTGCAGAACGTGCTATGCTGGTATCTTTATGCTTCGGTTATACGATAGGGTTGGCTTGATTGAGCATCCCTCCCTGAAGCACTCAGTACTCTCGAGTCACGAACTATTGCAACGATTCGGTCAGTTTAGGCGAATGGTCACCATACATATAGGTCTCAGACGAACACTGCATTCGAAAGTTTGCTTAACACGAGCTGCGGAAACTGAGGATTTACTCTTCTGTGCATCTGAAACTCTACGGTCTACGGAGGTCAAAAGCCTTACCAGGGACAAGACACAATGCATCTTTTACTTCAGTGCCTCTATACCGCTAGGGAATATCCTCACGAATAGCCTAGCACAAGACCATTTTGACAGGTCCTATCTCTCTACGTCTTTAGTAATATGGCCACTCTTCCGATGTACCTTCATTATGCTCAATACGCATGATTGGTCTGCTAGCCAACACCGCTGCTGTTATAATTGCACCTTGGTGCTCCGACAAACCGTCATACTATCGGTTCTTCGCGGAAATCTTCAATATGTTCATGGGTCTAGACTAACCAAGAGATGCACAGTGAGCTCAGCCTATGTTGCCGCCATCTACGCCACTAAGATCTTTGAGTCATCTTTAGCATCACTCCAGTCAAATCGTGAAACACATGGGCAAACCTCCTATAAAACTACACCCACGAACTTTCCAATTGTGCAGTGCGATAGGCTACCTGACAGCATAACATTCCGTCGATACCAAGACGAAGGGACCATGGGTTCTGGAGAGATTTAGTCCACATTGTCCGATACATCCTCGAGCATACATCGTTTCCCACATGGGCCTCTTCAAATTTATCTTATGACATTCTTCCCTCATTTGGCAAAGCATCTGATCCAGCTAGGCCATTATTGTGGCTAGCCACTCCACCGGAATGTTTGTTGCACCTTACGGCTTGAGAGCGTAATGCTCTTGAGGAATCTCGGACTCAACGTCCAGAGCCATCAAAGCCGAATATGGGTATCCGAGACTGCAGAGACCATCAGCATGTGCCGAAAGGTTCCTGGCTGCGGCCAGGGAAGAAAACTCATTCTTTGAAGAGCTCATTATCTGGTTCTGGTTCCAGGGCAGAAAAGTACTATGAAGTGCGTTTGTTCGAATCAAACAAAGATTGCTTCATTATTCACAACAATGAATCAACTACCGCCGGCTTGGTGGTAGATGTCTCCGGGAGCACATCCTGGCGTCAGCTTGATGAGTAGAACTAGCGTTTCCGTTAGTTACTTTCTCTATGCACACTGCAACTAGCGCTAATCGGTGGTTCTATGTCTTGTTCCACTGTGTTCCTTATTCTCTCGATATAGACAAGACGATATTCTATCCTGCCTCATGACTTCCATTCCGATTCAGGAGCCGCGAATCTGGAAACGTCACACTTAAGTTGTCTGTCCTCACGATCGAGTTCAGCTTACGCGCGTCAGTCTGTATCCAATGTCATGTTGCAGGTATGAATGAGCAAGACAGTGTACGATCTGGCGAGTGATGCTGTATCCATCCCCGCTGGATCTTGATGATGTCTACTGACCCTTATAAGACGTCTAAGAGGTATTCTGCGAGACCAAACACCGAGGACAATTATGCTATCAAGTCAAGACAAGCGACGCCAGAGAGAAGGGAAAGAGGTCATATCACCCACATCTCGCTACCTCACCTATGAATGGAGCTGCTCTAGGTTTAAGAACGGCCAGGCCTTCGTTCAGTCAAGGCAAGATGTTGTGCAGCACATCCAACCACCCCCAACCAATAACACTGAAATCCACCCAACCCAGAATTTCTGGTTCTTGTGCCAAAATTCATTATGTGAGAAAGAGGTTTCGTTCTCAACCTGCCATATCCTTCGTCTAAATCGTTCACGTCATCCCCTCCAGTACTGCATCTTGATCTGGACTGTGCCTGGTCTCGACGCATTCGGCCTGGTCGGAGAGTATATGATTTCCCTGAGACGGCGTCGTTCGATGCCTACGTCTTCGGGCGAACGAAGGAATGGGGGCATGGAGCGTAATATGTGCTCGGAAGCTCGTTCGGTCAAGCAGCTCAATGGAACTGCTTTCATTCGCCCAACAAACACGTTATGAACCAGTGTGCTGCCTACCTGCTCCACTGCCAGTGATTTATCTGTGTCGTCCCCTTCTTATAACCCTTCTCGTTATTTGGCAGGGGCCGGCCGTCTGGAGGCTTTGGCGGATCTGGTGCGCCCAGGTAACCAAAGGCGCCATCCTCGCTGACGCTGTGGGCCTCGGGAAGACAATCGAATTCATTGCATTCATTCTGACAGTAAGTGAGCCCTGCAAGGAATCCTGGTATTAGGCAAATACAGCTAACGCCTAGCAGGTGGCCCGGGACAAGCGCAAGAAGCTGCAAGCAGGCGAGAAATTCACTACCAAGCCTACTTTGATTGTGGTTCCTCCACACCTGCTGGACCAGTGGTCATCTGAATTGCGCAAGCTAAGCAATAAACTAGACGTTTGTCTATTTCGGTGATAATCGGACACAGACGGGAAGCTCCCTCTATGTCAAGAATAAGTTGACTAAAAAGCATCCGATGTTTCAGCCAGATTTCGATGGCAGATATTCAATGGTACTTACTACCTACAATACTCTTGAGAAGCGCCATGGTCTCTCTGCAGTCTCTGAGTGGCACAAGAACAAATACTCGGAGAAGTATAAGCCGACTGAGTCCATCCGATCCGACTTTCCGCACAGTCTTGGTGGATGCTTTGACCTCGTCATATGCGACGAGGCCCATTATCTGAGGAACAGAACTTCAGGTAATACTGCTGGGCTTTCTGAATTGCATATTGTTTACGACCAATGATGTTGTCGCTGTTGCTACTTTCTCTCAACTGGTATATCTCTGGCTGGCGCTCCATCATGCTCGGCTTGCCAGGGAATATTGCTGTTGAGCAAATGCGTGACCATTCTAAACTTAAAATGGCGTCTGATGACATCGACCAGATAATGCCTCTGGATACCACAGTTCTGGACATTCGATGTCTAAAGCATCTTCGACCACAGACAAGAAGCACCGCCTCCGAGAATAGCTGGAAATGGTTCGTAAATGTAAAGGGATCACCAAAATGCACCACTACATATCGCTGATGCTGATTCTACATGCAGACAATGTCGTTCCGCAAAAAGTCCAGTATCGGTTAATACCATCATATACAAAGCGCAATCTGAGAGAGTCAAGGAGAATAGTATCATCCTTTTACGCAGATGAAAGCGAAGCTGGCCAAATGCAACCGCCTATGATCGAAACAGATGGAGATGGATGGATCCGTCTTTTCGTTTGCATCGGACAATCTGGAAAGGCTAGAATGCCTTTGGCCCTGCGGAAGAAGATTCCGACAGGCATAAGCGATCGAAATCGACGGGACTGAGATAGTTCTTCTAAGACCTGGAAAGCTGATGATGTTGCTATCGGTCCACAAACAATCACATCCTGCTTCATCAATCTACCAACTCTATTGAGAGACGTCACTATATCCACCACATCCACCAATATTCCAGAAGTATTGTGGCCAGCTAGTCACAGCCGCGGGCCAACTGAGTCATGAGTATGTCAAGATACTTTAGATGGTACTTGTTCTTCTCCACTTATTCAGCCTAGGAAAGCTATTTCTGGTAAATGCAGCCTTTGAATGCCAGCGTACCTTCAGCTGGTGCGTCGACGCAAGGCAGGCTGTATGACATTTACCATTTCATTTTCGCGTTATGATTTTCCAAAGGCATCCTTGCTAACTGTCAAAGATAACTCAGTCCGTTATGGCTACAGCGGGTTTTCTGCGCGCACTGATGGTTTTTGGCTCTCTGGAAGTGTCAAATCTTGCGTCGGCTGGTCTTCACGGCGACCCGCTTTTGTTCAGGGTGCGCGGTAGCTGGTGAAGGCTATGGGTGCTGCCTTGGCTATTATATATCGTACTTTCGAAAACCCGTTCGAATACGTCCATCGCTTCACATCATTGCTTATCCTACTGATCGAGCAAGGCGTGATTGGAACCATAATTAGCATGGTCAAAGGCTGAATTGGGGAAGATCCAGCGGTTCAGAGTGCTCTGTGTTGACCAGTTTCGGAACTTGATCTTGACATCCCGTCAAGCAAATGATTCCGAAAACGCAGTGGTGAGACAATGCTTTTGTTCTTATACTTGGGTGATCTCATCTGCGGTTAACCCAGTACACAACACTTCCATACTGATGTTCGATGGGGCTGCCCACTCTTCATTGCGGCAAGGGATCATGTATGAAGAAATACCGTTCCTTCAAGACTTCAACGTGACTCTGGTGGTCCACATCATCTTCACGGGCCACACAGACTGCCAAGCGATATTCCGGCAAAACCTCGAAAAGACCTTACATTGTCCTCCAACAGTAAGGTTTGAAGCCGAGCTACTGTGGGCGTCTTAGCTTCCCCGAGTACGCAAGTATAAGCAAATGCGGCACCTTATATTTCCATTGTTCCGTTCAGAACTGGATAAGCTGCAGTTTCATATATGACTGTTCTAGTCCATCAGACCAGCGTAAGCTGGCTGGTGAGCAGCGCTTGAGTGAATTTCTCCTAGTTGGATGTTTACTTCCTGGAAATATTCCGAAAATGTACTTGCTCTCGTCCATCTTCGCACTATATTTCAAGCAGTGTTAAGCAGAGAGTGTATTCTGATTTACCTCCGTCACGAAAGAATACCATATTCCTTGGGCTGAGTGCATGAAGAATCCGGGATGAAACGACACACCACAAGTCCCCAAACTCCCCAAAGACAGACCGAGGATAACGACATCGGATTAACAAACTTTGCCAAAATAATTGGAGCTTATAATACAGTTGGTTGGATCGACTATCACAATCTCAAACCTGAACTGGGCAGAGCGCCATACAAATATGCCGCTTTCGACGTTGGCATTGTCATTTGCACTGCGTTCTACGCTTGAATAACGGTATAAACGTCAGCTGGTGTCTGACCTCATACAGCGTTGAATCAAGCGCTCTGCTGCATTTCATGCTTACGAAGACTTTCTCAGTCACCGGGCTGTTCATTTCAATATGACCTTCTTGCTTCTGCTCATCGACCTCTCATCAACAAAGTCGCTTCTAGACAACGCAACAGATACACTACATGAAGGAGCTCAGATTGGCAATACCTTGCAGTCCCATCCGGTCATTTTCTGTCTGTTTATGATATAATCAACTGCTTTGCTCTTCCACACAGCACATACGGTGCGCAATTACCGGTCGAACAACCTGCCCTATAAAAGTCATATACCCTATTGTCCATGAACCGGACCATCTCATAAATGACTAGAAGGCACCCAGAGCCTTGTTGTTCTATATATACACTGCACTTTACCCTCATCTTGTGCTCTCTCGAAGAACCGTCGAGGCATGATGTCATCGTCTGAACATTTTAGGTAAAGCTTAGCACTGATGCCTTAGACTTCGACCCCGACCAGCTTCACAGGCGGTTCTCTGGTCTTCCTGGAACCTTTGGAGTCATCTCTCTATAATGCAGACCGTTGGCCACTTGGTATCCTCGCAAGAATCGGCCTCTTCGACTTCTTTGTCTTTCCCGGCGGATCCCTTCATGGCTTATGCTCCAAACAGCTTGAAACGCGCAGCTGATTTGGCAAACCCCACGAACAAGGCAGCGAACTGCATTATTTGCTGCTCTGGCCCACTTTTGGCGGTGCCGGCAAGACGGTTTTGAAGAGCAGTAAGTCCAGGAAGAACGCACGCAACATTTTGATTCTTGCCTACCAGCTTCCCCGTCTGTCGTTTCTCTCAGGTGCCTACTATCTTTAAATCTTCAGACTATGAAGAACTCGGTCTCCATCTATCGCCCAAGGTTGCACTATCAATGCTCCTTACGTTCTGTACTGAGAGCTGCTCTTTGGCGCGCGGAACTGGATGCACTGAATTCTCCGCTACTGAAAAGGCATCGACGTGATACGAATATGGATTCTGATACCGATAACTCTGATGTCGCATGGTTGCGTCTCCGCCCGGCATGCTTGGTGGCGTGGAACAGTAACAGACTATCTCATCCAGCTTATAAATCCGAAAGTAATCCAGCTTCAAGACCATGAAGCAACAAAGACCGCACTGATCGCAGTTTGTGATATACTGGCTTCTTTGCTGAGCTCAAGGAAGGCGAAGACGGCTGGGATGGAGAATTGAGCATTGTCAAGGTGAGCTACTACGTATCGGCCAGAAGTGGGTTAGTCCGTCCATTCTATGGCCACGACTCACTCCTCCGGTTGAACCTTGGTGTCTTTCTGAAGGGCACTTGGTCTAAGGAATTGGCCTCAGACTGATCGGAGCACCGGCTTAGCTGCGACTAATGGTCCTATTGTACAATGACAATACCATTTTATGATATGGTTGATGGATAGTGATATATTATAAGAATATTGTCGATAACATATTGTGTCGCTTTATCGGTGCACACTCATCTCAGAGCCAACCTATCGCAACACGGCCGAAATGACGATATAGGGCACGGGGTAACTCGCACATTGCTCATCATCGTACCACAAATCATGGGGCAATGGGCTAAAGGCCCACCTACTTATACTTTGGAAACAATCGCAGCAGAGCTGGTTTTTGTATGCACCTGGTTAGCAACTTGAGATGCTATGGAAACAAGATATCTCCTGCTTCAAACCCGCTATTAGTGTCGTGTGGTTTTACTGCCTGGATCCTAGTAACACTGGAACTGCCCCAGTCGTCAAGAACCCGTGGAGCGATCATGCTCAAAGCATCCGAGCAGTGATGTTCGAATTGACATTGTCAAGTACTACTGCTGTGCCTCTAACCCCGGAGTATGATTGTTCGACATACTTGTTTAGCTGAACTGTACTTGATTCAGCAGCAATTGCTCTCTCTTCGTGCAGCCTTGCATCTTCTCATCAACCATCACTTTTTGCGCGTCTTTACTCCTCCCGTGGTCTCTTCATGTGTGGACCTTACCCCTTTCACTCTCGCTTGCATCATGCCTCGCAATTGCCATCATCCAGCGACTCTTCCGGGCATATGCCACTCTGGGCGATGCTCTCTTCTATCGACTCAAAGGAGCTCGTCAGCCAGATCTAGCTTACTAACAGCATTACTTTTCGGTGTAGATGAGCGATCTGAGGGGTCCGAGCATTGTTACTACGTGGTCGGTAGTCATCCAGCAGGATGTTGTTCATCTGCGAGTACTGCTTGCGGGGTGCCACATTTTTGTGATATATCGCCCCAACCTCAAGGCTCTAACGCGTTATTGTTTCTTCATTAAACTGGCACTGCCTGCTTTTGCCGGCATTCTACTCGATTTAGACATCTACTCTCCAATCCTTCGTCGTTCCAGTTATCCCCATGTCACCCTCTGCTATAAGGATGACTGGGGACGGCCATACAAACCCTCATTTACAGGAACATCAACGCAGATGCCACGTCTTCATACCATCACCACCGTTTTTTTCAATGACCTCCGGTACTCTTGAAGGTTTAAAGCTACTATTTGCTCCAAACATAGAAAGTGCGGTGACTACTATGGCCTGTCAATACTGTTTACAAAACAAAAGCATTCAGTGACCAGGGATGGGCCTGGTTACCTCTCATATGTTCCCCTCAGAGATGGTTATCTCCGACGCTGGAAGCGGGGAATAAGATCAGAGATAACAACTCTATGTGCACTTTCGGTAGAAGCCAAGCCGTTCCTTTGGAACAAAGGTGAGCTGAGAAGGCACAATCTGAATCCAGCCCTTGCACTTTATCGGCATGGAGAGAGTTATCGCGCCATATATTCTCTGTCCCTAGCGGCCATTCAGCAACTGGATCCTAGTTGGAAGAAGTTCTTGAAGCCAAGACTGTGATAAAGAAAGAGCGAACAAAAGGCATTCATGGTCACCAGATGGGGGTTACAAGCATATTGCTCTCGTGACTGGGACTGTCAACTTAAATAAAAGCCGATTTCGAATATGAATTTTGCCCAGAACTTCACTGAGAATGCGGGGCATGCTGCCCATCCTCCGCGATCAAGTTGACCTGAAGGAAGAGAATGAGACTGTGTGGATGTCTGTTCCTGGCAAAGAGCTATGCATCAACCCAGCATTATGAGAAGCTCGACTTGGCGGCGCCATTATATATCCTCTATATGGCTACGTGCCGGGTTCCGCGTCCTGTTAACCGCCACACCCTTCTATAATGATGTACGCGATTTTCTGGGATACATCGGACTTCTCTTGCCCTCAAATCCCGATGTAAAGGCAACGTTCACCAGCAGCCGTGTACGCCAGATTGTTGAGGCCCCTCCCGGGACAGAGGTCGAGCGGTTGCTCTGCATCCGGGAGTTTGTCACCAAGCACATCCTTAGTAAGGAGGTACATCACCGTTCAGCGACTTCTGCCGGAGAGGATATAGTACTCTCAAACCTCGAATGGTTCAAGCAAGCCGCGAACTAGTGCCAGCAATCGAAGCACGCCTGAGTAATGGCCGCTCAATGCATGTCGTCGTCCGTCCCCATTCGTTCAATCAGTTGAGAGCTGGAATGAAGTCTGTGACACAGAGATTCAACGCCTTCTATACTATGCGGGTAAACAGCTACCATCACATGCAGTACCAGCCTTGCTCATGTCAGTAGACAGATGCATCACTGCTCGACAAGATATATCTCCTTTGGTCTAGTTAATAGCTGTCAGTGAACTTAAGCGAAACTGACTTCTACGCACCCAGAATTAGAGGGTAACCCAGACACTTGCTACATTACGAGTCGATGATGAGAACATCGCAGTGTCCATCCAATGGAAGAGACAGCCCTGTGCAGACGAATACCCAACATGCGAGCTTCGCCTTGGGTATGCGAAGCTATCCCCAGACGGGCTGCTCACGACCCGCGAATGCGATTGGAGGGGAAAAGCTCTCTCGCTGGAGGACATCGTTGAGCTGGTTGTTGGAGATGAGCACGCTGGTTCACAACGGGCGATAAGAAAGGCGGTGCTGGACCAGTTCATGCAGAAGCTGTAACAGTTCCGATAGAATATGCGGGCTGCCGCGAACAAGGGCGCCCGTCTCGTCGAGGCCATCCAGTTCATGGAGGATATCAAGGGATGGGACACCGCGGTGGCTGGAGTATGCACCATCGCAGAACAGGCCCTTCGCGGCAAGCCAAACTCCATAGAAGAGTTCAACGGTATGCCCAGGAGCTCTAGGAGGGAGTACACCAGGAAAGCAGGCGAATTACATTCCAAGGTATCCGCGATAACCGAACGGAATTGGATGGCGATTGGCGCGCATCTCAGCGCAGAATTGATCACCAAACTCACCTTCTCCAAGAAGGTCAAGGCCTTCGCTGAGTTCCCCGAGGCAGAGCAGGGTACGACCATCCGCCGACTGAATCAGAAAGTATACAAACGATGCGCTGCACCGCCTGGGATAGGTCGGAATCGAGATCCCGTGAGCACAATGCAGCTGTGAGCATTCCCATCTATGAAGCAACTATATATGGAGTTTCAATGGATGATGAAGATCCAGACCAGGAATCTACTGAGATTCCAGAACAAAAGGAATGCACGACGGCAAGGTGCTCCGTTGGCAGCTAGTAGCTGTCACGGGTTGGTGGAGATCCTTCTGCGGTGCCTCATGCTGGACGTTATGTTATTTGACTGTCGAACTCGGGAAAACCTGGGAAACTATCTCCTTTTTACTCCATAAGAGTATATATGGTTGACGGTTTATGTCCTGAAGGATCTAAAGGTCAAGTCAATATTCATCATGCTCAGTCCTGAGAAGCCGAGGCCGGAATGAAACCCGCAGATTAAGGCCTGACACAATGTTCAACCGACGCCGACGCGATGTTCCATTCTTCAAGTCACTCGCTGGCGCCCATGACCTTCAGGTCATGGAGATGGGCGCAAGAGGCTCTGGGATTGTCTGGGCCTCTCAAAGATCCTAAATTCCTCCATACTAATGGCCCGTGATGAAAGAAAACCGGGATCCGGGTCTGCTTGGACAGTGAGGGAGCCGAAAACCAAGTTTGGTCTACTGATGACTGCCACTATTCTACTTCGCAACCGCGGAACCTCAGCTCTTCTGAGGTGTCTCTGCCTCTCAATTTCCATTCAGAATGACTCGAGGGGAGCAACTAATGGTGGAAGGGTTTGGGGTTTATCTATTCATTGATGTTTATGATATCCAACTGGCGCTCTATGCGACGCTGTGCAGTGATGACAATGGTGTTTACCGAGTATTTCCAGTACTACTGGTGCTTGCCTTTACTCGAGTAGAAAGAATTGAAACTACTCCTGCCAGGGGCGAGTAGTTCTGTCTCCTGACCCGAAACTCTAGGAAGTGATACCAGACCTGCAGCCGAACAAAAATTATACGCAATCATGGGGGAGACTCTATCGACCATCAACACCGACGTGAGAAAAGGGAGCTCACATCCGAGTATGGCACCTCTATACTACCAGGAGCCGCATCACTTCCGCTATATTCCAATGGGGGCCTAATACTTATAAGTACCGTCTATTAGCTACTAGTACTACGGAGATTTATATCATCGACCTCTATAACTCAATGAACATCATACTACCCAAACTACTAAAACTAAAATCCTTCCCAAGAATCACAAATTTATAACCAACTATACACCAGTATATAGACAAGACACTCTTAATGCAACCACCTCATACTAATCCAAACCAACAATACCAGCACCCACAACCCAACCCTCCAGTAGCCAAACGAACCCCCAACGAACCATGACGCAAACGCAAAACCCTCACCTCCCGCCCCACTCCACCCAACTGGAACCGTCCCCACTCGAACCACACCATAAAAACCTTTCAGTCCAATATAATCTACTCTGTACCACAGATTTCCAACAAAGTCCGATGTGGTGTAATGGCTAACATCGCTGTCTCTCACACAGCAGCTCGGGGTTCGATTCCCCGCATCGGAGTTTCTTTTTTCATTCATCATTTTTTCATACTTTGTTTTTGCGTCACTGTTTTGCTTTTGGTTGTGAGGGTTGATCGTCACCGTGTTTCATATTTTTTATTTTTTTGGAGTTTCAGCCTTACTGTTACTGTGTAGGTGCTAGGCTGTTTTTGGGATAGCTTTGGAGGGAATTTGTTTGGGTCATAGCGCTGATCACATAGCAGCTTCTTTCTATATTATGAAGATACGTAGTAGGATTGGGAGGATAGAACGCAATCAATGCATGATGATATTCATACAACCATAACGCCATTAGGAAATATAATAATGAAGTAATAATGTACGCCAGATAATCGAATCCCAGCTCGATTCACATCCTTCTCCTAACACATATCCACAGGCATCCTTTCATCCAACATATCGTCCTACAACTCCGACTCAAGCACTCCCACTACTCCTCTTCAACCCCTCCTCCACCTCACCCAGCAACCCCAAAAGCTCCTTTCCCCCCTCACTAACCCTCCCCTCAATCTCCAATCCCTTCTCCGCGAACCCCTTGGCCTCCTCCCATCTGCCCATCTCCACCAAGCACCTCCCACCCCTCCACCAAGCCTTCACATTCGCCACGGGCTTACTCTCAACACTACATCTAGCATCGACCAACCCCTCCGGCCACGCGCGCTGGCTCATCCACGCCTGCGCCCGATTCGCATACAACCCCGCCAACTCGTCCCTGGCCAGCGTGACCGGTTCCCACCCGGGGCGGCCCAACGCCATATCGATGGCGTATGTGTACAGGCGAGCCGCCTCAGCGTGGTTCGATTTGCGGTATGCGGTGTTGGCGCTGTCGCGGAGTTTGGTGATTTGGGCGCTGCGCTTGGGGTTGATGGGTAGTGGGGGAGGGGGGATGTTGGGCGGGTCGAGGGAAATTAGGGAGCGGTGGAGTGCATTGAGATGTGTGAGTTCGGTGGTTATTGTGCTGGTGGGCGTGGGGAGGGGCGTGGTGGTGGTGTTGCTGAGGGAAATGGCTTTGCTGGTTGGGTCGAGGTGGAGGGGGTATTGGGTGAAGAGGTCGATGGAGGCCATTTTGAATTCTTCTATGTGTGGTAATTTGTGGGGTTGATGGTGTTGGGTATCGTTGTCGTGGTCGTGGTTGTGGTCGTGGTTGTGTGAAGATCTTGTATAGCTAGATGCTAGCTAGCTAGGTAGATATTGTGTGTAGTTTCAGGTTTCGGTGTGACCCAGAATATGGTCTGTGCGGCGTTGTTAGTGGTTTCGATTATATTGTAAGGGGTCCTTGACTCACGTTCGAGAATAGGTATTGTTAGGAACACGCGGGGACGACCTGTTGGATTGATTGATTGGCAACAGACGTATGGGAGATGACAGACTGTAGGAAAGAAGCAAGGCTGGACGCAAGTTGTCCAGTCCTGCGATAAGTCCGGGCGGTGGCAGAATTGCCGGCACAATGGTTGGTGGCGGTCAGCAACCGGTTAAGTATTTTGCAGACTGCAGCCATATCAGCTACGCTTTTGATGAAGTTCATATTCATTTGTCTTGTAAAGTGTTAACATGTCTCTGATTGATTAAAAGATCGCTCAAGTCCAGCTCTAGTGGGACATATATAGGCCTCTCGCATAACCCCTCTGGAATCCGTACATGCTGTAACCTAGTTCTATGGTATACTTTCTACGATTGTTAGAATTGGACAATAGTGCCATACTGTGCACCAGTGTATTGATATACAAAAGACTTAGAAAGTCTATGTGTTCATCGCTATAGCAGCAAATGTTCCTATATCTCATAATATAGTGGACCTGACTCCCACCAGCAGCGCTTCTATAGAATGCACTTTATGTCCGCCATTATAGGAAAAGCGTCGATTATAGACCCACCAGAAAGCAAACACCAGCCAACCAGGACAAGAGAAAAGCAAGCAATTCAAATAAATACTTACTTCTTATACAGTCAGTCTATAACGAACATCAGCCAGTAGACCTCGATAGTATGGTAGATAATTATACCAAAAGCGTAGAATTTGTTGTGCATTGGAGAGCAATATAATTAGGCAGAGGCAGTATCAAGATTCCATGCTCGCACCACATGCCCTCAACGACTCTAACCATGCCTTCTCCGCACCGTCGAGCAATGCGGCAAACTTTTTACATTGAATAAATAATTGTAACGGAACTACTTATCAGGGTAGATAACCTGTCGATTAGGCAAGGAAATGCGATTGGAGAATCTTAGGCGCAACTTGTATGTCCATTCATTACGAGACTAAAGCTTGGAGAATCTTAATACATGGAGGGGGGCTGCAGGATATCTATCAGTTCCACCCTCTGCTCGGCCACAAGTTCCGTGGCTTAGATTGGTCGCTCTAGTTATTTAAAGCTAGTTCATGCCCTTTAATAATCTTGTCTAATCGCACTTCTAGTGAAGATGGTGGGCTCTGCGTACGTGCTCGAAGGAGCTTTTTCACAGTAGATGCTTGCTTTTCCAGCTGCCTAGTTGTATAGGGTGTTTTAGGTGCTGAATTAGTTGATCAACTGCCTGGTGGTGTAGGGGTCTTTAGTGAATATTCAACTCACTAAGTATCCTATCTGGATCTAATGGAATTAGACCAGCACCTGCAAAGCTAATCTGAACAGTTTTCGCATTAAAAGCAATCGCGTGAGCTTGGGGAAAGGCCTTAAGAAAGCCAAGCTTGACATAATGATTAAGGCCTGCCCGTATATTCTCTGCTATTAAGTATCCATGAGCATCTTTCAGAGACTTAAAACAGCCCATATCTAAAGGCTGCAGTTTATGAGAAGAATGAGCAGGCATACAGATAGGAATAATATCTTTCTCACTGCATATCTGATCAAAATGAGGTGTGAGATGGCTGCCATGGCCATCAAGAATAAGTAGACAGTATTTCCCAGTCGTACGGCTAATAGTAGCAGGAATAAAGAGATTCTTAAGCCAGCGAAGGCCTATCTTATCAGTAGTCCATCCATTAGGACTAACTTCAATTCTCCAATCACGCGATATCTTTGAATCTTGATACCAGCCCTCAATATGGACTTTTCCTTTGAAGATAATACATGGAGGAAGTGCCCATCCAGTAGAGTTGATACACTCAATAGAAGTAACCCATTCCGGATTGCCTGGGTACAAGAGAGGCCTTTCCATAATAATCAGCTCTAGTAACTAGTTAGGTAACTAGATATTCGATTAGTCAGCCATCGCCATAACGTCATACAATTTTTTACCGATTTTATGATTCTATCTATATGACAATTTTTCTTATTTTTGCTATTGATATACGTGGCCAAAATTCTCAGTGATTAGTATATAGTCGCCTAGTTTGCTCTAGTTATCCAGGAATTCAGACGCTCATGCATTAATATCTTTGGCCATAGAATTACTAGTGTATTCCGAATACTATTTACGTTGACATCTTGGAAAGTTTTTCTGTATTAGGGCCTCACCGAAGAAGGGTTGTGCTTACCTATATACCAAGGAGCATTACAGGTTGATGTCAAGCAAAATGAGATTGGTCTAAGCAGCTGCAGCCATGCAATCTAAGGTCTAGTCCAGGCGCCAATCCAGGTTCCAGACGGTCTAAGATACAAAGTATGTTTCTGCTTGGAGTGGCATCCCCAGTGAACCATGGGCAGCAACGTTGATTCCTCACACAGTGGCCTGTTTGTCCGACTGAAGCTTATCAGTTTGCTCTGTACAATGCATATCGTCATCTTCCTGCGTTGGGCGAGTATTGACCCATGGAATTCCGCTGGATAGAATGAATGCTAGAGCGCTACCAGCTATTGGAAGATACTAGTCGAGTCAGCATCGCCAGCTTAACACGGAGGTGACAAGATTAGAAGATTAACTCACAAAGATAGTTGTGATGGCTTTATTGTATGCAATGATAATATCGGCTAAACGGTCCGGAAATGCTTGTACAGCAACTTCCCGCACCCTTAGGGTTCCAGTATTAAGAAGCATCTCGATCTGCTTATAATCCAACGATGCCTGATCTTGTAGCTGTCTTTTCAATTCGTTCTGAAAGATAGCGCCTCCTATGCTTTGCATCACCGCACTTCCAAAGTATTGCGTGAAGAGAACAGTCGCTATCCCGACTGGAACGTAGTGAGGACTGTCCTTCAATACAAGCTGAACTGTAAGTAAAGGAATCTGGGCTGCAAATCCACAACCCAGGCCCTGGAAGATCTGATAACCAATCCACGATGCGGACGTTGAGGATACAGTAAAAGTTGTGTAAAGCCCGCTCGCAATGCAGAGAAAGGCAGAACCAATTAAGAGCCACGGATTATAATATCTGAGGTGTTTGGCTATAGCAATACAGCGTCAGTATGAATTTTTGTGAAATAGTGAGAATATATCCTGTCTTTACCTAGTATTCCAGAGACAAGGGATCCAAAAACCTGAGTACAAACCGAAGGCAGAAGCATAACTCCACTGCGAATGGGGCTTGCAGACTTAACAATTTGAAACCATTCCGGTAGATAGTAGACCGGAATGACGAATGACCCCAAAAACAAAAAGGCAAATGCAATACTAAGCATTGTCGATCTGCCCCGCAGAAGCACGATTGGGATCATAGCTTGATCCCCCATGTAACATTCCCAGAAGATAAAGATTGCTATCATCACTGCAAAGCCGATGAAGAGTCCGATCACGGTCGCTGAGTCCCAGGGATATTCGCCACCTCCCCACTGTAAGGCCAACATCACCATAATGATGGAGGGGATAAAGAGAGCACATCCGATCAAATCGAGCTGTTTTAGGAAGGACACACGTTGGGCCCCGGTGTTTTGAGGCGGATGGAAAAATAAAAGCAACGTCACCACAGTCACTGCTCCTGCTGGAAGATTGATTAGAAAGCACCACCTCCAAGTATATTCAGCCAAAGCACCTCCGATAATTGGGGCGACAACAGTTCCCAGGGCATAAAGAGAAGTTATCAGCCCAGTGAACAGTGGACGCTGCTGAGGGGTTGTTATCAATGCAATGACTGAGAGACCACCCGACACTACCCCAGAGCCTCCAGCACCAGCGACTGCTCTTCCAATTATGAACATTTCGGAACTGTTTGCCACACCGCAAATCAGAGATCCTAGAAGGAATATGCCGTAGAACCCGAGGTATGTCCATCGCAGCGACAGCAATGACGAGAGCTTGCCACTGATAGGTTGAAGAGCGCACATCGTGAGCGGATAGGTAGCTCCATACCAGCCGATATCTGTTGTAGCATGGAGGTGGGTTGATATTGAAGGAATAGCCTTTGAGAGGTAACTTTTAGTTCAACAAAAAATCAAGCAAATAGAACCGAGAGAATTTCAATGAACTCACAGTAGCAATAATAGAGACATCCAATGATATCAGGAAAGTGGCTATCATAATTCCGGCCAAGATGCTATAGAGCTTCACAGAGCCGACCGGCTGTGCTCTGAACATCGCGTCAGGACTTGAAGACATTATCAACAAGGTTGGCCCAGATTTCAAACGATTGTATTAGTTGTCTATGGCAATGAAGTTATTCGAAATTTTACTGTAGGTTTTATGCTGTCCCTGGTCTCCTAACAGTTTACTGAATTAGGTAGTCTGTTGGCATAGTAGGCCAGGGCCGGTCCCGGCCCCGTGACCGACTCTGAGGCCGACTCCGACTCCGCGCCGCGTTGCCCTCTGCCTCCGGCTTCTACCACAGTGTCACTCCTCACCCTGGTACCAGAGCTATCTCCCAATACAAAGAGCAATGCAACCCAAAGCTCCCTCAAGGCGGCATGCATGTGTACGATGCATTCAGTTGAAAGTGAAATGTGTTCCGGTTGAGAATGGACGGTGTCAACGATGTGCGAGACTCGACCGACACTGTGCTTTTCCAGACGGCTCGCGTAGGAATACAAGCATCAGGTTAGCCCAATGAAAATATACACCTGTGTTGGGGTAGGCTGTCGGGTAACGTTCTCTCCCTCTCTCCAGAAATAGCCGCGTCGATGTCATCCAGCATCAGATCGATACACTTGCTGCTCAATTATATACTGATAAGGTATCCTATTTCAAACTGATGCCTCCCCTTTCCTGCCAGAAGACTATCTCAACTGTTTCAACTAGGTCCCGAGGGTGGAGCTGTCACGTATAACAGAAACGCCATCCCCTTCTACCATCAGTAATACTTCGTTACAGCCAAGCCCTGTACCTGAACCGTTCGACGATTTTATTACCCGGGGACTTCTCAATATCACTGAAGGTGAAGAACTTCTCTTGAAGTTCCGCACTGACTTGATGCCCCTGTTTCCATTCGTTATTATACCTGAAGTGAGCTTTGTTGAATTGCGCAAGCAGTCTCCATTCCTCCTCTTGTGTATAATAACAGCTTGCCTCGAGCACAAGCCCACTCTACAGCAGAAATTGGAATTTGAAGCTCGAACTGTAGTCTCTACCCGCATAGTAATGAATATGGAGAGGGACATGGATTTACTTCGGGGGTTACTGGTTCATATCGCATGGTATCACTATCATTGGCGCATCTATCATACCCAGGTGTACATGCTTCTTCAGATGGCTATGGCCATCGTTGTTGATTTGGGACTTGACAGATACAACAACTTCAAAATGCAGTCTATCTCTTATAATGGAAAAGGGGCGGAGGAGTTACACAAAGGACAAGTACTCTACCTGACTCCTGATGGGCAGCGTGCCTTCTTAGGGTGCTATTATCTATGTTCCAAGTGAGAGCTTCTAAATCACAGTACAGTGATATTAACTAACAGAATAAGAGCCTCGATATTCCGGCGACAGCTGACCATGAAACATACAGACTGGGTCGAGTATTGTGCTGATAGCTTAGGGCAAAGGGCGGAGTATCCCACTGACCAGTCTCTAAAAGCACTAATTAAGATCCAGTCGCTTGCTCAGCAATCGGAGCTAGAGTTCGAAGACCCTATCCGTGCAATGAGCAAGGACGAGCTGTTCCAGTCTATGGATGTGCTTGAGAATCAAATCGAGCATCTTCTTGTACAGGAAACACAGTGTAATACCTGTATGTCTATCTGAGACTGATTAGTTTCGCCATTTACTGATCTGACTAGGGTCCCTTCGTTTGGAGCTCAACGCAATTCCTGCCATTGTTCTCGGGCATGCTCTTCGGCGACAAAGAGATGTCCATCACCAGTATGAGAAACAGCAACTGCTCGCCATTGCGCGTTCCGCGTTCAACATTGTGACGGTATTCCTTGCATCGCCGGCTTCGGTCACACCTAATCTCCCTATGTTCAGTTACACATCCATCTGGTACGGCCTTCTTGTTTTATCGAAGCTGAGCTTGCTTTCGGATGCCGCGACAAAAGGCAAGGCAGTCGAAGTCTATAACAGAGATATCCACAACCTCGGCCTTGCTGCTATGCAGAAAATGGAGGCAATGTCACGAAGAAACGATGTTTGGGATAATTGCCGTGCAGTTATTGGATCCATGCTCTCATGGTTAGAGAGCAGTCGGATACAGCCCCAATCAATACAAGTTCGAGGAGATACATCAAACACCCAGGACGCTGAGAACCCTCATATGCTACCACAACCAATACCCGAAGATCCCCCTCGAGCCACAGAGTCTGCAGCGGTAGTTGAAGATTGGGATGCTACCGTATGGCAACACATGTTGCAAGATTTGACCTGGATAGGCAGCAGTTCACTGTAGATCTAGCCTACATGCATTGAAGCAATGTGACTTTCATACCCCTGTCCACCGGATTACGCTGGCTGAATTATATTTGGTTTAATCTTATTGAACTATGGTCAACATTAACCAGGTTCGCAATCTATCACCGCGCCTGCGAAACGGAACCTTTCCGGTCTCACTTCCCCATCGCTGACCGGTGTACATTCAGTAGCCTGCATCGATGCGATAACGCCATCAATTCTCTTTTTTCTGGGACACTGGCTTGACATGTGAACATTGCGCCAGGTGATACAACTTCAAAGCTCTGCGCTGCTATTATTCTGGGATGAGACGAAACTTCAGTTTACCGTGCTGCTCCGTCAACACTGAACTTATATGTCGAAAATGTAGTATAAAGGCCGTCCATTCCCCAGACTGTTTTTGACTCTTGTTGCCACTGGGGATTATTGATTCCATCAGTCCAGTCCTGCATTTCCAGTGAGATCGCTCCATACTCCGCCACTATACCAGTACCTTGCTTTCGTTTCAGTGGTACTTGATCTGTGTGACAATAGAAATATATCAGTTACTACTACTAAATCCTTTGGACTCCAGAGCCAGAATTGATCCTTGCCAAGAACAGGCTGCACATGGTTCGTGCGCAACCTCAGGCCGAGCAGAATGACCGATACAATGAATTCGTTCCGCCGACCTATTATGAGAGAAACTACCTTGGGAACCAATGATCTCCAGCTGGAATATGATGGGGGCGCCTACGTGCTTCGGGAGAAGCACGATGCTCCCGAGCCTCACAAAGACTACCGTACGGTTCAGGTCGAGTATTCGCTTCTTTCCGCAATCAAAGCCAATGATGGCTATTTCTTCCTGTGCCTTGGAATCTGCCAGGGTACATGCGAGAAGGTTCTGTGCTTGTCCACCGATAATTCCTCCATTGTCAGTGTGCCGCAGTCAATGCTGGTCACCGTGGACAACAACGACCTCATCGACGCGCAATTCATGTCGTTTGTGGTTGCTGATCTTGTTCGCCAGCATATCCTGAGATTGAGGCCCGCTGTGGGTACACTGCTTATGTACAAGCCCGATCCTGGCCTTGTGTCTTTGCTGTCTGGTCGAACGGTTGGCGAGGGTCAGTCGATTGTGTTCACAACATGCAAGCCAAGTAATGCGAAGAGAAGAAACTGGATCTATGTACACGAAAGAACTCCTGCGCGCACTATCGATGCACTTATTCCGCGCGACGTTGCGTTGATTATCGATCTATCTTCCACTGCTGCGTCCAAGTATGGACTTGGGACCAGAATTGCCTCATTGCGACCTCAGGCCGGCCAGAAACTTGGCTTTTCTAATCTTGTCCACAGCACGGCATCGCCGATGTCAACCCCTGTCCCTGAGAGCATTGGGCTGCTTCTTAAACAAGTCTCGGGGTTTGCACAATCCCAAATGAATGGAGTTCCAGACAGAGCACCGCTCGACACTCTCACTATTGGAGAAGCCGTGACGAAGCAGCTCCCAGAGTCGAGCCTAGCATTAATTCAATGGGACCCAAATCAGTCCGTTTCAGTCTTAGTGGAGCCAATCACCGTGAGGAATGACCTCTTCCGGAGTGATAGAACCTACTGGTTGGCGGGCCTGGCGGGAGACATAAAACAATCCCTGGCTGATTTCATGATTCAACGCGGTGCGAGGCACATCGCTCTCAGTAGCCGCAACCCGATAATCTGCCCTGAATGGCAGAAATTGTGTCAAGCCCGTGGAGCGCACATCAAGTACTTTACATGGTACATGAACTGCCCAACTATATCCTATCCGAAATCCTACTGACAGAGTGATCGTTTTTGTCCAGTGACCTGACCCAGTATGCGTCAGTTCGATCGACACTCAGCGCGATCGAAAGCAAGATGCCTCGGATTGCCGGCGTTGCTAATGGTGCCCTTGTGCTTTGCGACACTCCCGTGGCGACGATGTCCTTCGATGACCTCCAGACTAGTCCTGAAACCCAAGGTGGACGGCACCGTGAATCTCGACAGCGCGTTCGCGCACCATGCGCTGGACTGGTTCATCGCCTTCTCGTCGATCGTCGGGACGGCCGGTAACATGGGCCAGGCGGCCTACTCGGCGGCCAACTGTTTCATGAAGGCGCTGGTGAACAACCGGCGCCGCCGGGGCCTCGCCGGGTCGATCATCGATATCTCCCGGGTCATCAGGGTCGGCTACGTGGAACGTGAGACCAAGAGCGAAGGACGACTGACAAGGAGGAAACGGAGCGGCTCATGAACCGCACCGGCACCATCCCTATGTTCGAGCCGGATTTGCATCAGCTGTTCGCAGAGGCGGTGGTTGCCGGCCTACCGGGGACGGCGCCCGGCTCGGAGCTCATCACGGGCCTGGCGCCCATCGGGATGGCGCAGGCGGAAACTGCCTTCTGGGCCGCCAACCCTAAGTTTGGACTCTTGGTGCGCGATCAAACCATCTCCTTGACTGTCTCCACGCTCGGCGAGAATGGGCTCTCCATTGCCCAGGTTCCCGTCTGGATTCAGCTGCAGGATGCTACCTCGCCGCAGGAGGTGTCGACCCTTATCCAAGGTAAGTGATCATGCATCCCCCCTACCTTCCTCTTCCGGTCCACCTTCTCAAATTTACGGTACTCCTCGCCAGAGCTTCCATGTATACAAATCCAGAAAAGAATCCAGAAGAAAGACGCCAGACCATGCATGAATGTGTGTTTCTCGCCAAACAGTAATCTAATAGCTATAAATGCTCTTGTTCCCGTTTTCCCTTTTGCTTCAGAAGATGCTTTTCTCTGTTCCCGGATAGCGAGGTCTAAATCGATAAGAACAGCCGGTCAATGTCCAGCGTGGTCATTGCTAAGAATAAGGCTCCCGATAGAAATATCGCCTTGCAATAGTCCTGTCTTTGAATGCAGTTCATAGCCTCTTGTAAGGGATAAGACCCGAAACGTTCGATAGACTATCGTAGCTATCAAAACAAGAAGAAAACGCTGAAAAAGAAAGGAGGAAAGAAAGAAAGAGGGAAATCAACACACGGTGAGACCATGAGGTATGACTGCACTACATAGTGGAAGGAGAGGCAAAATACACCACACGATAAACAAACGAGGGTCAACCTCTCGAGTAATCTAACGGGCTCGCTGGTGCTTCTTCTGTTCATTCAGTAGGATGTGTTTAAGTCCTTTATTCTGAAGCTTAAGCAGAACATTCTGTAGAGAGATGGTGGTACTACTTTAATTTTTGGGGTTCTGGTCATACACATCAGAGATGATCTGCTTGAGAAGTCTTTTAATTCTTCTCCAAGCTTCTGCTTATAAAATAGAGTATGATGATGACTTACTAGAAGAGGATCTTTGATCCTCCTCTTTAGTAAAGTGTGTTAAAATAATCTCCGGGTTCTAGGGCTATAAACCGACCGATTTCGATGCACTCTCAGTATTGCTTGTAGATAAGGCCTTATTCCAGCTCGACCAGAATAGCCTAAAGAAATCCCTCTTGGTAATATGACTTAGGCCCTGGCTGGCATGCAAAAGAGCGTCCAGCTGGTTACTATAGGCAAGAGATAAAGGACCAAAGATACTAATCAAGCAGCTGCAGAGAATATGTAGAATGAGGAGGATATATAGCCTAGAGGATCTTATTTGCATCACAGAAGTCAATAAACTTTATTGTGATATGAGATCCATGTCCATTAGAAATTAAAAGACGCCAACGCCTTCTAGCTTTCTCTTTAGTCTGTCTACAGATGACAAAGGAGACATCTCCCGTGAGGAATTCCACAGCATGTACGCTAAAGACCCTGAACGCACCTTTGATATGATCCTTCACGTTTTGAATCATCTGGAGACAAAAACAGAGCGCCGAGATCGCTGTTGACGACTTGACCACTGAGAGAGATGCATTGCTCAAACGGGTCGATAATCTGGTTGAAGAAAAAGATAATATGGCCACTGAACGAGATCTTTTTGCTGTACAGTTGGCTCGCGTTGGTTCCCAGGCTGCACGAGCCGCCAACGAGCCTCGTAAGTCCACAAAGATCCCTGGCCCTCCATGCTCAGTGATGGGAAGGACCCTACTTTGAAGATTGGACCCTGGCTATGCACCAGAAACTGGACACCAATGCTGGCCACTATAGCACCACGATCCTTCGCAAGGCGTATGTCACGAGTCGCTGTGAAGGGGATGCACAACATCACTTGGCTCCCCGTCTCCGCCCAGAGTCCCATAGTCCCTACAACAATGCTCAGGACATGCTGACTCACCCCTGAAGAACATCTTTTCCGACCCGAACAAAGAACGCAATGCCCGCCGGCAGTACAATAACTTGAAGATAGCTCCTGAAGATAAGTTTTACACGTTCATCTCAAACTTCCGTTATCTTGCAGTGGAGGCTGGTATTGATCCAGACTGCTGGAGGGAAGACCTGTACCAGAGATTGCCGTTCAAGCTCCAGGAACTTACAATATCTCGTTTCAATGACAACGAAGTTGACTTTGACCAGTATGTTGAGGAATGTGCCCGTTCAGCTGACCTAATCGACGAGATCCTGAAGCGTTGCAACTGCACAGGACAGACTCCCTCTTCTGGCCGTCGACAGAGCCTAAATGCCCCTACAACAGCGAATCGCACTTCTCCAGCGATCAAGACTGAAGAAGCGCCTTCAGCGACCAGTGAAACAAATATGGACACTGAAACCCGCAATCGTCTGATGAATGAAGGCAAATGTTTCCGCTGCCAAAGGCCGCGCATCTCAGCCGTGATTGTCCTGACAAGAAATCCGTACAAATAAAGATACTTGAGGAAAATAGTGATGAAGAACCGTCAAAAGATTCGGCCTAGGAAGAGTCTCCCTCCTAGGCGAGATGCCTAATTCCTCAGATGAATCTTCCATATTCACTTTTCTTTCAGGCCCCCTGTTTTCAGCCTAAGAAATTTCTTTAAATCCCGGAACCTGACTTCCTCTTCTTCAACCCCCTCGCCTCTGCATCCGCCAACGACAACCATCAGCTTTTATCTTTAATATCGATTTTTCATCTCAAGTTGAACTAAGGCTGTCCTCTGTACGTATCCCCGCGAGACTTCACCAGTTTTGAGTGACTCTGGGCGAATGTATGGTAGGCCGTGTGCGTTTTGTGTTACTGACTTTAATATTTGATAATTATCTTTGCGAAAATGCCTGCTCCGTTGAACTCGTCTCATCCGGGTGCCTTTGTGTCTGGTATGCTGCTCCGTGTGTCCTACGTAGAAAGATTCGTTCCTAACGTTCAAGACACTATCGAGAAATTTATTCATGAAGCCGAGGCCAGATTTATTGAGGCCATTAATTCCCTCCAGGCGGCCAAAAACAGCCTTCAATTGATCGGTCCTCTCTCGGGGATGCCAGGTACCCTCCTCTCCGCTCAAGAGAGACATAGTGGCTTGGTGATGGGTCATAGACAGTTGAGAAGCTCTGCGGAGGGTCAGTCGTGAGGCTATTGAGTCTCTTAAGACTGCTGTCGGTCTTGGCTTAAGTACAGCTGAGCGGACAGAAAGCCCTATTTTCCACACCCTGTCGTCGTATGTGCCTGAATCTATTCGTTACAGACACATAACTGTTGGATTTGGAATCGCAATTTTGGGTTGTTACTGATGATTTTCATGTAGTAGTCGAGTCCATTGTAGGAGATGTGGTGGAATTCCGAGTCTGGGTGGGAGCTTAGTTCCATGATTTGTGGGGATTCGATGGTTCATGGATGTTTGAGGTGCTGTGAAGGGGTGGGGGTACTGGTGGATATAGAAGGGGGTGTATTGTCTCGGCCTAAGCATAGTGAATTATATTTGCAGCTACTCCGTACGGACGTCGGAACTGTTGCATGATTGTCAAGATTCGACTACTATCTGACCAGTCAGCAGTACCGTTAAAGAAAGCAAGCTCGCACGGATTCGAAGACTCTGCTTATAGCAGTGCTTTGGCGAGGTAGGCGAGAAATTGGCATAGGCCATATACATTTACAGAACAAATGCTATCTATGTCATAGTCCAACAGTGTCATCCAGATCATCAATAACCATGCAGACATAAGGTCCGATGCGAACACGTAAGGGACTTATCCCGTCCAATCACAGCATACAGTCATCACCAGTGGAAGCAGCAGACAGAAATGGGCAGTTGAGAACTTCACGCAAAATTTCAATCAAAAGGGTAATACAGCACGAGTGCGCCCACAAACACCGCTCCATGGTCGTTTCGAAGAGATAAACGCAGAAAACCACCAGCTAGCCACGCTCAGCGTCCATAGCCACTTACACTGGATCCGAATTCGGACGCTCCTCCATAATGTTGGCCGTGTGCACCGCCATAGCTGGTGTTGTAGTCGTGCAGCACGCTTCCACCAGAGACCGTCGGGTCATATGTGCCTGATAGCGCCGAGCGTGCAGCGTGTGAGTTTCCAAACTCGTCCACCTCGCTCTGCTGCAGCAGAGCGTAGTCCTCGTCCCTGTCGCCACGGACAGAGGAGCCGATACCAGCGCGGGAGCGGAAGTCGTCTTCTTCCTCCTCGAAATCATGGGCAGGGTTCG
The DNA here is from genome assembly GCF_000002855.4 of Aspergillus niger. Classification (NCBI taxonomy): domain Eukaryota; kingdom Fungi; phylum Ascomycota; class Eurotiomycetes; order Eurotiales; family Aspergillaceae; genus Aspergillus; species Aspergillus niger. Next base: position 29,591 of record NT_166532.1, read on the forward strand.
AGGAAAAGGCGGCTTTTGTCTGCGCGGCAAAGGTGGGATCGGAGACAGCGTCGGGCAAGGTTCCGGTGCGGCGGAAATGCGAGACATTGCGGAAGGACATGAAGGCAGTTACGCAGAAGAGCAGGCTATCACATCATTAGCACATATGATAGGAACGCCGTATGGGTATACTTACAAGACAACAACGCCCAGGATCACAGTCGCTGTGCTGACCTTGCATTTACTTGCGCTTCCGTAGGCCCAGTTATCGCATCCGCTTTTGCTGCTGCTGTCACTGCTGCTGGTGTCCCTTCTGCTCGACGAACTGCTGGAGCTACTGCTGCTGGAGCTGGAATCGGAGCTAGAGTCCGACTTTCCCTTACTCTTGCCTTCCGCCACATAGCTAGCCACACAAACCCAAGCAGAGAACCACAAAATGGCGTACAGGCAGTCGACGGTTGCGAAGGCATAAACATTTCCGAAGCGTCGTGCGCGCGGCCACATGGGCACTGCCACGAGGTAGATCAGGCCGGGGATACTGAACCAGCACTAAACAAACAAGAATCAGTACATGGTCATCAGGCGCCTGAAGTTTGGCGGTTCCATTCATCGCAACGTACCAAAGCAAAGTACCAGGCTGAACGCCCATCAATGCCACCACCCTTTGTGAACACAGCGATGGTCAAGGCCCACGCCAGGAAGATGATGAACCCCTGGAATCCGTGGATGAGGTTTTTCGTCCTCCCGGGGTTGAACGAAGGCCGAGCGATTCTCATGTTGTGGGAGGAGGGAAGGAGGAAGACGGGGTAGAGCGGTGCCTGACGACAAAGGGCGCTTCCTTGTACGGAAGCGAAAGAGAGGATAGAGCGATCGGACGTTTACGTGAGGAATCAAATCGAGAATAGTAATGGTGCGCTGTATATCGAGCCAGACGTCTCGAAGGGCGTTGTGGAGGGGCGAGAACTGGGGTGGAAATGGATTGTTTATGCCGATAGCGATCGAAAAACCCAAGACCAGGTGAACGGGGCAACCCGATCAATGCCGCGCGGACGCTAAAGTGGGCGGTTTCAAATGGTAGCGTTGGCGAACCGACAGCGCAACGGTATCAGCAGTGAACCCAAGACCAGACAAACAATTCGTTCAAACGATGAGGAATTAACAGAGATGAAAGAGGAAGGGGGCGAAAAGGAGTTGACAGATGAACGTGAATGAGATGAGATGATTGTGGCTGAAGCGAATGCGCAGCATCTCTTCAGCTTCAGTCTTTGGTACGGTACCGTAAATTTGGATGCCGATCTTACCGCTTGACTAATTATAGCCTAGGCTGAAGTGGCCGCCAGAAATAGCAGCACCTGACATACGCCTCCATAAGAGGTAATACTGCTAGACTATCTACAGCGATGTTTAGAACATTAGGCTCATACAAGGGCTGTCGGCCCCTACGGAAAACCGTTGTTTAGCCGACCTCTCAATATGAGTAGAGTAAGAAGCACCTCGGTTACTCACATTCCTCGTCGGTACTGTACCTGTTCCGAAAGACCTCCATATAAAGTTTGTATCGACCAATCGGAAAACCTGCGGGGGTGCCTTTCAAGGCTGACGAATGCCAGTAAACCAGCTCACCTGGAGGTCATGGGAGCATTTCAGGCAGCTGTATTAGAAGAGGATATAATGTGCTGGCAGTGGCACTCACTTTGCAAGATAATGTCTAAGGGTATTGCTACAATTCGTATTCATCTGTGCCCAATCTGTTGGAATACAGTGACAAACGAGAGATAGATATCGAAACACCCAATATCCCAAATGGTAAAGATGATCGAACAACCAGCTCAAACGAATGGGTCCATGCGAGTCAAGACATATCTCAAATGGCTTCACACTCTTGATAGACACTGAGAAACCTAATAATGATACATATATATATATACCTTGTTGGTTCTTGAGAAAGAAGACCACCACATGTGAATAAATACCCACGGTTTCGCTTACTACAGGAGTATAAAAATGAGATCAGCAAAAGTGGTCTTATATTGGCTTACATTATTCCTGCTGCACTAGTGTAACATGACGTATGTTCATCTGCCAGAATTATATACCCAGGTCTTTGTACTCCAGACTTCAAAGAAACCGAGAGTGATGCATACTATGTAGGACTATAGAATCTTTAACCTGGAACTTGTCTTGCCTGTACCTACTGAACCTGCTCGCAGCCCAATCTGACAGTTTACTTTTAGATCAACTTTCATGATTCATCAGTACTCTATGTCTGCATCAATGACTATGCAATGGCCCCTTTACCTGGTACTCCGTGACAAACATACCAACTGCAATGGCGGTTGGCAGACCACGGATATCCCAGCAACTAAAACAGAGACTTACATCTAAACACTCAGATGAACAATACTATTGTGATAACCATTTAACTTCCCACTCAGGTAGTCCTATACATCCAACCCGCGATAAAACCATACCCAACGATGATAATCCACCGAAACCAGCACGACATTGCAAGACAGGCAAATACAATTTGCTTTTTCACAACTGATTAGTGCATATTATATAGCAGGCACTACAACCAATCTAAGCATCTAGCGGGAGTATTAGCCGTTTCAAGATAGCGCTAAAGCACTGTTCTCATGGAAACCGTCTATAGTCTAGACTATGCCTAGCACGCGGCACATCAGCCATGCTCCACTGCAGATCTCAGAGCTTACATCTAACTATTGAGTACTGTTAATCTTTTTAAAAGTAAAACCATAAATCATTGCTATACTATCATTACCACATTGCAAAAACCGAGTAATATCCCAAGGCGCCACCTGATGCTCCTTTATATAAGTAATCGTAACATCGTGTCCTGTCCTGTGGTTCCGTCCTTCTTGTCCTTCCATGCTGAGTGGAACAAAGGAAATAACCAACAAATAAATATAAGTGAGAAGAGGAATGAATGAATGAAGGGGTAGAAGACAGAGAGCATAAGGAATCACGCCCTCTTCACTCTCTTCGGCTTCACAATCATCTCCAACTCCCTCAAAGGCTGATAGACATGAGCATGCCACCACCACGGCAACGGATCCAGCTGCGAGAACTTCTGATTCTTCCAGAAGAACAGGAGCTTACTCCCCTCATGAAGAGCACGATCAACCTGCTTCCCCAGCGATCCAAATACCTTCACATTGGCTTTCTTCGCCGTGCGAAACAGACTGAACCGTTGACGCGGAGGAGGCGTAGTGATATCCGCCTTCAAGGACGCAGACGCAGACGCAGCACCCGCTGTGCCATTCATCACAGCCTCCCCCTCGGCGACACCATTCGTCTGCGGCGTCAACGCCTCCAGATATCCGTCTACCAGAGTCTTCAAATCGTCCTCCAAGATGAGGTACTTGACCGCCGACGCGCCATGCGTGCAGCTATCAATAAGTATCACATACCGCAGAGAATTGTCGCTCACCTCCTCATCCACCATCACCTTCAACCGCAAATGCCCCGTCAACCGGGCGCCCATCTGGCTGGCAAACCGCTCCATCAGCGCCTGAATCGCCGTCGCCAGCCCGCGGTCCATCGGTGATTGGCCCCAACCACCGTCTCCATCCTCCTCAGCGGGGTAGATCTTAGTCGCCTTGACCTTCCCGGCAACGACCGCCATCTCGGCATAAAACCCTCCCAACCTCGTCTGCTGCTGCAACATCCACGGCCTCTCCCTGGAGATGCGAATCTCACTGACCTCGGAATAGGTCAGACTAAGAGTCCGTTTCGGCAGCATCACCTCTCTCTCATCCGCCCTCCGCATATTCCACACTTTGGTCGGCGACCGATGGAGGATCTTATGCACCGCATCCCGAGACAGCACCTCGTGTCTCTCCACAACAGGTAATCCCTTCTCGACCAAAAACGCCAGGAAAGCTTCCCGGTTCGATGAGGATTGTGAGAGTATATCCGCCATTCCCCGATCAAGCGTCACGCACTTACACCCCGTCCGCGCCTCAATCACTCCCTTCGCGACGGCATCCTCTTCCCCTTCCGTCTCTTCGCAGCATGGGATCCACACGTCCACGTTCTCTTTCATCACCACGTCTAACAATTGCGCTGCGTAGCCCTTCGTAGCGGTGCTTGCGCTAGTGGTAGAATTAATGCGATAATACCCGCTCAGTACCCGCGACATACTCTCCCCGCACGCCACGCCCGATTCATCCCCACCTACCACTTCGGCCCCAATTACCCGATGGCCCGAGTAATACCATCCGCGCGCGATGGCCAGGCCATACGGTGTGTCGATACCCGTGACGAGGACAGTTCGGGGCTTGAAGTTGCTGGAGCGGAGAGCCGCGGCGCGGCGGCGAGCGCCGGCTTTGTTGCTATCTGTTAGAGAGAAGGGGAAGAATCCTGCTGCGTAGGCGGCGAGAAGGATGGTGTTGTCGAGCGGTAGGAGAGCGAGGGAGAGGGCGACGCGGAATAAGTGCACTAGGACTTGGAGTTGGAGGATGGAGAATCGGGGAGTGGAAAGGGAGCGGGATTTGGTCGTTGCGGTGCTGAGGGCCCGGCGTAGGCGGATGGGGTGGCCGACTGCCATGTTTGTTTCCTTTTTGGTTGGTTCTTTCGGTGTGATCGTTGGTATGATTATGGATTGGGGGTTAGTATAATAGTGGGTATGTAGGTGGGTGAATGGTGGGGTTGAATCGTTCGTGGTATAGTATAACCCGAATTGACCGAAAAGAAAACTAAACGAAGAAGAGAAATGAAGATGCCTCTACGGACTGCCCACGGGCGGGAAAATTCCCTATATTATGTACTCCGTAGTATGTGTCGCGCGAATGCAAATGTAATGTGTGTGTGGAATGCTGCAAGGCGACCACGTCAGCACAGAGTGCGCATTCGTGATGCGAGAGGGAGGAGTAGGGCGGGTGGCACTGGATAGATAGATAGACTAGTAGCTAGTAGTTAGGAGATGTGTTGGGTTGCTGCTGATGCCGAGTGTCAAAGTTAGTGAGTGACTGAGGTGGCTGGGACTGCCAGCTAGCTAGCGAGGCTGCTAGCTAAACAGCTGTCCGTCTATCTTATGTTTCCACATCGCAAAGTGGGGGATGCGGAGCCTATGGGAAAGAAAAAAGCAATATGCGGATTTCACTTTTTTTTTTGCCTCGGGCTGGGCTGGGCTGGGATGGGTGTCTGAGACTTGCATGCGATTGTAGGGTTGCAGTGTAAGTGAGGATTGATTGGATGGGTGCGGCCGAGGTAAGTACAGGGTAGCCAGGGTAGCTGCTTGGCTACGGTTGCGGCATTCCTTGCCTTGCTAGCTAGCCCTGCCAGGTAAGTATCTATCTAGTACGCAGTAGGTGGATAAGAATCAGTAGATGAATACCCAATTTAATGCCGGGCGGGATGTGCTTGTGCAGTGCATGCCGCTACTCGTTGGGTTTCGATTTCGGTTTTGTTTCATGTTTTGTTGTGCGGGGAATTATTGGTTCGTTCGTTTCATTGTATGTGTCATGCATGCAGGCAGGAAAGTAAGCACTTGGGAAAAGGACTGGATCGCATGAGGTACTCGAGATAAGTAAAATAAGTAGGTAGTAACTAACCTGAAGTGCATGATCTACAGATGACTAGTCTCTGTAGTAGCTAACTAGTTAACTAACTACCGACTCGGTTACTACTACTACTGCCGGGAAAGTGTTCCTTGGTTCATCCATCAGTTCCGAAACACCATTCAGTGGATCAGGGAACATGTACCCCATATGCTCGAAAGCATACAATGAAAAGCAAAAGCCAGCTCAAAGCTGCTCGCAATATACCCAATGCAGTAATCGCACAGTGACATTTCCGATCGTCCGTCGGAGATTCCATGGCCGGCGACGGATGCGGACGAAGGGGTAGATCCGGTACGGAGCTCTCACCTTAGCACTTACCATGGCATGCTCGTGTGCAAGGCGACTGCCCTATAAACAAGCCTTTGAACTTATTCTATTGTGGAGCTTAACTGCCTGGTACATTTGGGTCGACGTCAGGTAGTCAGAAGCAGGTTCAATGCGAGCCGACCAGCTGTGGAGGCGTAGACGTGGATCGTGGCGTCGCTTGAACCGGTTCGGGTTTCAGTGTCGGAGTGAGTGCTTTGTTACCGTCACCCTCAATAACGCCGCTCTATGGGATCATGTCTGAATGAATGATATTAAGCTTTCGAGGTTGAGCACGGGACTGCTTCTAAGCGGAACTGGGTCGTATCATATTATTCTCGACCAGGGGCAGGCCCTCCAGTTCTGTATTGTTGGAGGGGAAGTTCCATTGTCTCCCTGTTCCTATTCTGCACCCCTCCATGCATGATCCGCGCCCACATGGGCCTTCTGACCCTGCCATCGGAGTCGCCGAGATGAGGAGACACATTCCCGATGCCGACTGCTTTGCTCGACAAGCCAGATGAGGGGTTGAAACTTTATCAGATGGCAGCTGAAGTGTCCTGTGACGGATTGACGCGGGAACCGGGACCACACCTACCTGGACCGATGTGGTAACCATCTCCGACTGCCCGGGGTTTTGCGATGTCGTGCACCAAGGCCTCCGCCACTCGGGATGGAATAGCATCGCTTATTTGCTCACGACTTTCCATGGAAATCATGATGCGATCATTATGAGTGTGGCCCACTGCCGGATGGCGACATTCCGCCCTTATCAGCTACAAAGGTCCAAGTCGGTGTCGACCCGACTAGTCCGCGCGTCTTTCAAAGCTCTTAAGTATCCTGCTGCCCCTCGAACGTGGCTTCAGTGTCCACGCTCTCCCCTTACTACACCTAGACCTTACCAGCCTCCTTCTCCTTTCACGCAGCGCCTGTTATCGACCATGGGTGATAGTGCTACCCCCGAAGCCCCTTCTCACCCTCCAGTGGAACGTTCGGTAAGCTTGCCCCGTAACTCTTGATTTGCTGCGCTCCTACTCTGACAATTGACTGTGCCAGCGCGAGGATGGCCGAGAGCGAAAGCTGCTTCACTTCATCTATGACCAACCCAACCGTGACGAGATCCAGGGCAACCCAGCAAAGGTCCTAGATCTGATCGAAGAGTTCGGTAAAACTTACCACTTCATGAACATCGGTAGGGCCAAGGGCAAGTTCATTATCGACATCATCGAGGAAAAGAAGCCCGAAGTTATGATTGAGCTTGGTGGCTATGTTGGCTATTCGGCCATTCTGTTCGGAGATGCCGTGCGCCGGGCTGGCGGACGACACTATTATAGTTTAGAGTTGAACCCCGAGTTCGCGGCCATCGCGAACATGCTGCTTGAACTGGCGGGCTTGCGCGACTTTGTTACAATTCTCGTCGGTCGAAGCGATTTGTCCCTTGACAAACTTTTCTCGAGTGGTCATGTCAAACACGTTGAAGTGATGCTAATTGATCACTATAAGCCCGCATATACGGCCGATCTGAAGCTCTGCGAGCAGCTCGGCAAGATCGTCCCCGGGGTTTCGGTTGTGGTGGCGGACAACGTGCTCTACCCCGGCAACCCGCCGTATTTGGAGTATGTCCGCAGCACGGTGGAGCAGAAGCGTGAAGCGGCCAAAAAGGGGCCGGTCCAAGCATACGACACTACCAACCTGCCACAGAGATCAGTCGGGTCATTCATGCCTGCGGATGCGACGCCCAGCTTTGAACTCACCGGGAACCCGAACCTGGTGTATGACAGCAAATTGGTCAAACCCGAGACCACACGAGTGAGTTTACCCGGTATTTCCGAGGAGCGGGGTGGGAATTTCACTGACATGCGAGTTCTGTAGGACGCGATCGAGGTGAGCCGATGTGTGGGGATCCAGGAATGAAAGGGTCCAGGCATAGAAGTTGAGTGAATTATTCTTCATGGCTGCTCGCAAAGGCTGGACCGAGTGGCCTCAGTAATCATCGGCGAGAGCGCGCAGAATGAATTCCGAAAGTAAAAGTGACGCATTGAGACATCGGCTTTTGCCGCGTGCCCCGCCCGAGCCAAAGGTTGCCGTCGCCAGGACCTTCCCCCGCGCCAGCACTCAAATGGCCACTTGCTATGGGGAATGAGGCGGGTTGGCTTCATTTGTAATCCTTAGACGATATCCATAGCGTATATAAGCAGAGAATTCCCTCCGTTTCCCATGGTGGATTACTATCCTCCCAATCCTCCACGATATACCCCCCCTCATCGCAAGTAACACCACCCATCATGGCTTCGAAGACCTGGAACGTCGGAATTGTGGGATATGGCTTTAGTGCCAAGACCTTCCACATTCCCTTCATTCAGGAAGTCCCTCAATTCAAAATCGCGGCTGTTGTGCAGCGCACCCCCAAGCCGGACGACGATGCCGAGAAGGACCACCCCGGAATCAAGTCCTACCGGACCACCGAGGAGATGGTCAAGGATGAGGGTCTCCAGGTGGTTGTCATCACCACCGCGCCCGATTCGCATTATGCCTTGGCCAAGCTGGCTCTGGAGAATGGAAAGCACGGTAAGTCTCTTGCTATCCAGGTATAGCGCTCTCACCTTGCATGAGTACTGACTTCATTTGCGACACAGTTGTCTGCGAGAAGCCCTTCACCCCCACTACTCAGGAAGCCGACGAGCTGGTTGCTCTGGCCAAGAAGCAGAACAAGCTCCTGGCCGTCTACCAAAGTACGTTTTCTACCCAATCGCCGACTCGAAAAGAAACATAACCTAATGATGATATTTGGTAGATCGTCGGTGGGATGCCGATTTCGTGACCCTGTCGAAGCTGGTGAAGAATGGCTCTCTTGGCCGTGTCGTGGAGTTCGAGACTCACTTCGACCGTCATCGCCCCCAGGAGCCCTCCCCCGATGTTTCCAAGTGGAAGAACAAGGTCATCCCGGGTGGTAGCGCCATCTATGACCTGGGCGCTCACCTCTTGGACCAGGCTGTGCACCTGCTTGGCAAGCCGGAGCGCGTGACTGGATTCATTGGCTCCCAGCGCGAGGTGAACACTTCCGGGTTCGAGGACTCTTTCACTGTTCTGCTCCACTACCCGAAGGGCGTGCTTGTCACGGCTAAGGCTGGTGTCGTCAGCCCGGAAGAGGAGCAACTGCGCTTCTGGGTCCGGGGAGAGAAGGGCAGCTTCAAGAAGGTGAGACAACGGCCTTTCACCCTAGGATGTCGGTTAGTAACAAAATACTGATGCGTACACGCTCGATAGTTCCATCTCGACGTGCAGGAAGAGCAGCTCAAGGCTGGTGTGAAGCCAGGTGACAGCGGATATGGCCGAGAGCCTTCTGAGAGATACGGTAAGTCAAGGATTGCCGCCGTTGGACTTTCGCAACAGGCTAACAGTCTCTGTTAGGTACTCTCACGACTATTCAGGACGGCAAGCCCGTCAAGGAAGTCATGCCCACAGTAGAGCCCCCGACCTGGACGGAATACTACCGCAAGCTGGCGCGGGCTCTTGGTGGAGAGGGCGACCTCCCTGCCAGCGGCGCCGAGGCTCGTGAAGTGATCCGGCTGATCGAGTTGGCTCAGGAGAGCTCGAAACAGGGAAAGACCCTGGATGTATAAGTCTCGTGTAAAGAGTGTGCCTATCATGGGTCATGATTTAATGATGGATAGAATTGTTTTCGCATTGTACGAGTGGTAGTGTGAAGTTTTTAGATTGTTTCTCTTTGAAGGAATAGATACAGCAGACCTGCTCAATGCCACTAACATATTAGTGTGCTCCACCTGCTGCAGGCGAGTGTTCGACTGTTGTACGTAGGCTCTAGTTACTCCAAGGACAGACATCCCTATACAGTCTGGTCCCAACAGCGTCCCCAAATCCCCCCTCATTTCCCCTCACGACGGGCTTTACGAGTGAGAGGCGCGAGGGTTCGGGGGGCGCCATGTTTTTGGGGAACCCCAGATTGATCGACGATTGCTCAAGTCTGGGCGGGAATGAGGTTAGTTACGCGGTCTGAAATCCCGATACCAGCAGGAGCCCATGAAACAGGGGTATTTGGGGGGAAAAGACAGCCGGGTTCGGGTAACAGTCGGCGTAATATTACAGGCCAGTGACCTCATCGTCAGCTGCCCCGACGCTAAACCGGAAGCAGAGTTTCCATTACCCAACGCGAATATCATGAGTGGCAGAAAGATGTCTTGGACCAGCCAGCAAAAGGGCGTGTTTCCCTTCTTTCCAGGGCATCAATGGCCATCTCCAACTCAGCGCTGCATTCCTGCCCTCTGCCCGCTCTCTTCCGCGGAGATCCTCGTGGTTACAATGTATGAGTCCTCGTTTTGCGTGCCGACTTTTCCACCGTCTTCTCAGTGCTGGCCGGATGGCCCCATTCTAGTATTTTAATCTCGAGGAACCCCATAATGGTCCTGTCCACTCGCTCTTCGTCTGTTTCAGACCTCCAATGGGATTCTTTGGTTTATATTTAGCTTCTCTCTCCCCTCCTGTCAATCCACGTAGTTCAAGGTAGGTTCTGTCCTCGCGGGCCCCCCTGATATGGACCCGTCGGGGCTCCATTTAATCAAACTGATGCCTGGTCGCTTGATCGGTGTCAATGCATGGCCATAGGCCAAAATCTGCACCTGTCATTTCTCCTCGAATGTGTGTGCTTGGCTGCCTCTTCATTCGTGGTGTTTTCAGTCTTCAATGCCTTCTTTTGCATGATTGACAGCTGTATCTGACCATTATATACATCAGGGTGGCGAGCCGTGTTGCGTGCTTTAGGACTGTCTGGGCTGGTTGCCGGCAGTACTGAAGCGATGAGTGCGCAGAACCCTCAGTCGGCGTCCATGCTCCAGCGCATCGACTTCTCTCGACTACATGTGGACATCGATGCCTTTCTCAACCCATATCTACCGCCTCCACCGTGGCGTCATCTGCCTCGGCCCATCTCCCGATTCTTCGGGTACAGAAAGACTCTTGCTCCGAAACCCCTGGGGAATCTCGTGATCGCCTTCTGGTCTTTGATCGGAGTCTTCTGTGGTGTGCTCGTGGTTGCGGAGGTGTCTGAGCATATTCCATCATTCCAAGCCCACCATGCCCCGATCATCGTGGCCAGTTTTGTAAGTTCCACTTGAGATACTCAGACTCCACTAGTACTACTGCTCGATGTCGACTAACGAGCTTATAGGGTGCTGCTGCTGTCTTGGAATTCTCTGCCATCGAATCACCCTTTGCCCAACCACGCAATGCCGTCCTGAGTCAGATTGTGGCTAGTTTCGTCGGCGTTGCGATAGGCAAGCTCTTCGCGCTGAACGAGAACGCCCACTCTATGCCGCAAGTCGGCGGTGCTTTGGCGTGTGCCATCACTACCGCCATCATGACGATTACAAACACGGTCCATCCCCCTGCCGGCGCCACCGCCCTTCTTGCCGTCACGCAATCCTACGATGTGGGATGGTACTTAATCTTAATTATGCTGCTGGGCTGTGTGCTCATGCAGGCAGTGGCCTTGGTTATCAACAACATTCAACGCCGCTTCCCTATATACTGGTGGACGCCGCAGTCTCTGGAACGCCCCAAGCCCGACGACACCGAAAGCGCCAGGGAGGCCAAAGAGGGAAGTGTTGCTTCCGTCCAAACCAACGATACCTTTCCCGGCGTTCCAACCCATATTGTTATTGAAAAAGGGAGTGTCATGCTTCCAGACAATGTCACGGTCACGGAGCAGGAGATGGTAGTGCTGAAAAGAATTAGCGAACGATTATAGACATACATAATACTAGAACGGTCGGAAGTTGCCTGGCTTGCTTTGTTCTAAGCCAGGAGAAGGCTCTCGACCAATTAATAACAGTCATTCATGCCGTGCAACAGAAGCGTAAAATACTAGGTTTAGATGCTTAGAGATGAGGCTGAAAGTAGGTTGGCTGGACATGGCCAGTACTATGCGCGACAGACTCTTCAGCCAATTACAAAGTGAGCCGAGAACGGGGATTCACGATGGTTATTCTATTTGGTTCTTTATGACTTGTTGCTTGGTTATTTAATATATAACGCAAGGTGCCCTGTAGTGGACTAAGAACTTCCCCGCTGCGTTGGCAGTTCCCGTAAGTTGTAGTGATATATACATATTTCTTGATGTCTGGTGGAGTTCAATGCTGACCATTATCTTGGCCTGCCTTGGGCGCAAGGCTCTGACACACGTGACTGTGGATGCCCAAAGCGGCAAGCGTGCGCCACGTCCCGTGCAGTGACGTCGTGCAGCCAATCACCGCGAGGCTCGGCCACCCACTGAAGGAATTTTCGAGGCAAAAACAACCATCCATTCATTGATTCTTCGTTGTCTTTTCTTCTTCTTCTCCTTCAACTTCATCGGGATTCTCCCTTGTGTATTGAGTTTGAGTAGTATATTTGCTCGTATATATCAATCACTAATTTGGCTGTCTTTTTCCTCATTTGAAATCCCATCTTTTTGAGAGCGATCTCGTTGGATCTGTTCTCTCTTTGCCTGGCCAGCCTATCGATAAGGGCTATCCAAGGAACCACCCCCCACTCAGAAGAAGACTTTCGGTCGCCCCCCTCCCACCCCCCGCTATTAGCTGGTCCACCTTCGCTCAGGTTCTTTTTTTCCCTTTTCCTCTCTCGCCTTCATCGGACAGCTTTTATCTAGGCTTCCTGACCGTCCCTTCCTCTTCCCTTTCCGCCTTAACCTACCCACCACCACCTCCCCCTCCTCTCCTCTCCTCTCCTCTCCTCCATCAACAACTCGCTTATCCGACAAGATGGTGTCTGCCTCCAAAGCCGCTCGTTTGGCAAAGCGTGCCGCCGATGGCGACAAGAAGAAGGCCACTAAGGGCAAGAAGGACGACCCCGTCGTCGACGGTGAGGCCGGCGATGACCAGCCTGCCACCACCGACGAGAAGATGAAGGAGGTTGAGAAGTTGACTGCTCAGATGGACAAGCACGGTCTCTCCGATCGTGTCACCACCGGTGTCCTCGCCTCTCTGCCCTCCTCTCGCGACGTCAAGGTCACTTCCGCCTCCCTGGTGTTCCACGGAAAGGTTCTTATTACCGACTCGACTCTCGAACTGAACTTCGGTCGTCGTTATGGTCTCCTCGGTGAGAACGGCTGCGGAAAGTCTACCATCCTCAAGTCTATCGCCACTCGCGAATACCCCATCCCCGAGCACATTGATATCTACCTTCTGAACGAGGGTGCCCCTCCCAGTGAGCTCGGTGCCCTTGAGTGGGTTGTCACCGAGGCCCAGAACCAGCTCGACCGCATGGAGAAGCAGGCCGAAGAACTCCTCGAGACTGAGGGTCCTGACTCTCCTATCCTCGAGGATCTGTACGACGTGAGTTGTCCCCGCTATCGCACCTCTTTCATCTCTTGTTTGGTTCTCTAACTCTTTTTTTGCAGCGTATGGACAAGATGGATCCCTCGACCTTCCACACCCGTGCCTCCTTGATCTTGACCGGTCTGGGTTTCAACAAGCAGACCATCCACAAGAAGACCAAGGACATGTCTGGTGGTTGGCGTATGCGTGTGGCCCTTGCCAAGGCCCTCTTCGTCAAACCCTCCCTGCTTCTGCTTGACGACCCCACCGCTCACTTGGATCTCGAAGCTTGTGTGTGGTTGGAAGAATACCTCAAGAAGTGGGAGCGTACCCTGATCCTCGTCTCCCACTCCATGGACTTCCTGAACGGTGTCTGCACCAACATGATCGACATGCGCATGAAGCAGCTCCTCTACTACGGTGGTAACTACGACTCTTACCACAAGACTCGCGCCGAACAGGAGACGAACCAGATGAAGGCCTACAACAAGCAGCAGGAAGAAATTGCTCACATCAAGAAGTTCATTGCTTCCGCTGGTACCTACGCCAACTTGGTCAGACAGGCCAAGTCCCGTCAGAAGATCCTGGACAAGATGGAGGCCGATGGTTTCATCCAGCCCGTCATCCCCGACAGAGTCTTCAGCTTCCGCTTCGCCGATGTCGAGAAGCTTCCTCCTCCCGTCCTGTCCTTCGACGACGTCTCTTTCTCTTACTCTGGCAAGTGGGAGGACACTCTCTACGAGCATCTGGACTTCGGTGTCGACATGGACTCCCGCACAGCCCTTGTCGGACCCAACGGTGTCGGAAAGTCCACTCTGCTGCGCATCATGACCGGCAAGCTGAGCCCCATCGGCGGTCGTGTCTCCCGTCACACTCACTTGAAGCTGGGCATGTACAGCCAGCACTCTGCTGAGCAGCTGGATCTGACCAAGTCTGCCCTCGAGTTCGTCCGTGACAAGTTCCCCGAGAAGTCCCAGGACTACCAGTACTGGCGTCAGCAGCTGGGCCGTTACGGCCTCAGCGGTGAGGCCCAGACTGCCCTCATGGGTACTCTGTCCGAAGGTCAGAAGTCTCGTATCGTCTTCGCCCTGTTGGCCATTGAGTCGCCCAACATGATCCTGCTGGACGAGCCTACCAACGGTCTGGATATCCCTACCATTGACAGTTTGGCCGATGCCATCAACGCCTTCAGCGGTGGTGTTGTCGTCGTGTCCCACGACTTCCGTCTCCTCGACAAGATCGCCAAGGACATCATGGTCTGCGAGAACAAGACCATCACCCGCTGGGACGGTACTATCGGCGAGTACAAGAACCACCTCCGCAAGAAGATGATTTCCGAGGGTGCTGTCTAAGGTACAAACCACTGAAAAAAAAAAAAAAAGGAAGAAGTGATTAATCTTCTTGTTTATGATTGGAATGTTCGAGACGACACACACATGCAAATATAAAAAAGGCTTGTAAGGGGAAGGAAAAAGTTTCTCTTTACCGTTACAGGAGAGATGAACCATCCTGATGAATGACATTCGCGCGGAAGGTTATCCGTTTTTTATTTTTCCTTTTTTTTTTTTTAAATACCTGGAGATATCTTTGCTCATTACTACCACTACACATTTGGGTGCTTTGTTTTAGATGGTCTGTGCTTCATCTTTTCATACCTTCATCGTCACTCCCCCTAACTAGACTTGAGCGTTTGAGGGTTTCAATTTGATATTATTCCCTTGCTATACTACTTTCAGAGTTACGTAGACATTATTATCTATGTAGAATGTCTACCCTCGTATTATCACGATAATAAGTACATATATGTGGCCTACTGAATTCCCCGGGTCCGATGGTCGTCTAGTTATCCAACTAGGTTACTGTGCCTATAACAGGTAGTATAAGCCTGGATACTAGTACTCTCCCAAGCCGAGGTCAACTGGTAGTAGTATCACTTCTGAAATTTATTCAAATATACAGATACAATATAATACCAGATCCAATTGAGATATTTGCACAACCAAGACCCCACTTTTTAAATGAATAAAGTAATTAACAATATGCTTTTCCATCTAATTGCGCCTATCTGCACGCTCAAAACGACGATTCACCAACGTCTTCACCAAAAACGGTAGATATAGTATTAATGACATGATAAGGATATTGATATAGCTGCTGCTATTACCCCTCCATCTGCCTCTCCTTAGTCCGCTGCGTGACTAACTCCCCTCCGAAGAGGTCTTTCGTCTCACTCCCCCGCTCTAGCTTCCGCTTCTTCGCTAGACGCTCCATTTCGCTTTCTGACGT
>NT_166532.1:45174-120482 GCF_000002855.4 Aspergillus niger
GTTTGGCCGGGAACGCCTTCGGCGAATTGCCGTAGGGAGAGGTAGTAGTTGTCGGTTTTGGTGGCGAGGAAGAGGGCGCACGGCATGATTTGTTTGGGGTGGTAGGTCATCGGGGAGTTGGTGAGGTAGAAGCGGCGGAGGTATTGGATTGCGGTGGCCTTTGGGGATGGGTAGGTTAGCTTTGAGGTTTGCAGGTATGGGATAGGAGGGCTGTCGTACTCTCACGATGGTGGGAAGTGGTGGCTTGTAGTTCTCCCCTAGTTGTATGATTTGTTCGGAGTAGTAGTCCACGACTTGCTGCTCTTCTTCGGGTGTCAAGCACTCGATTTGTTTCTCTTCCGTTGCCTTGTTCTCCGCATCGCTTCCGGGGGCCGGTGTCCCTGTCGTGGAGGAGGTGGCTGATCTTCGAGCCTCTTGTGCTCTTCGTAGAGCTGCTCGCACTCGGTCACTCGCGACGGAGTTGGTGGTTGCTCGTAATTGCTTCAGCGATGCTTCGGTGAAGGACCACAGTCGGAACTGAGAGGATGACCGGTATATTTCGTCTTCGATCATGGTGGAAAACAGCTACACAATGCGCTCGGTGTCGTAAAGGATGTAGTAGCTAAAGATGGAGTGCTCGTTGCGAGAGGATTCTGGGGACGGCGGAAAGTCAAAGCTGATCTGCATCGGACTTTGCCGCATATCCACGTGCTTATCGATAGGCCCGCTGTCTTGACTTTCCATTCATTAGACATCCACTACAATTTGCTGACTGCCTGTGATCGTTCAAAATAGCTATTTACGTTAGAAGACACTATCCTTTGGGTCATACAGATATTGATTGACTAAATGCAAGGCTAATAGTATCCTGACTTGAGCTATGCTGCCGAAAGATGTAGAAAGCAATTGGATATATTAAACAAACATAGGTCATCACTGTTTGGGATCTGACGTGTGAAAAGAGAAAAGAGATTGTCTTTATGATGTTCGTGCGAAGAGGTCCCCAGATTCAAGAGAGCAAACCCGACTGAATCGCCTAGCACCGTCGCTATTGCAAAATTTAAACCATCCGAACCGTGTGTCAACACATCACACCAACTACGGCTCGCCGAGGAGCCGCGCTGTAATGTCTCCCATGTACGCCTCCTCCAGCTCGTAGTCTTCTCCGTCCATTCGATCAATGCCGTAGTATTTGAATGCGGCTACAACGCGCTCGACGTCAAATCCCATGTTACAGAATCGGTCGATCAAGTCTTTGTTGTAGCCGTCGTACCTGCACAGAAAGATTAGCCAAGATTAGGTTTGTCCTACAAACGTGTACATACTTGCTTAAGTCCTCTTGTTCCTGTTCTTCTTTCGACTTGATCTCCTGCAGTCGAAGAGTTTCGTCTGTCACACCGCCGCTGCCTTCACCTGCATGCCTTCTGGGAGCTCCTGCATACATCACAGCCCACTCCTGAGCAACTCGTGCAAATTCCTGCGGTCTCCGAAGGAGCATCGTGGCGACCTCGGCATCTTGAGGATCTTTGGGCTCGGGTGTGCTTAGCAGGGATTGCAGTGACAGAAGGGCAGACTTGATGGTGAGCACCGGCGACCACGCAGTGGAAAGAGTGTCTAGGCAGATGGCACCCTGGGCAATCAGCTTTATTAGCAGGAAACTAGAGACAGCCTGATCATACATGACTGGAGGTGACTTACTGTTTGACTGCTGACGTTGGGATGCCAGACCTTGGTTACAAACTTCATGTGGGGAGGCCGAAATGGATAATCGTTGGGGATTTTAATGTCGATGGTATAGGTTCCACCTTCATAGGGTGTTCCTGGAGGCCCTGGGAACGTGCCTCGAAGATGTGTAAGATCCTCCCCACCGTGCAGTGGTTCAGCCGTGATTTGCGACTGTGTGTCGGCGTGGATGTCGGCGATCTCTTTGGCGATACGCCTTGCTCGATTGGCAGACATCGTGCAAGAAGTTTGGTGATGGGTAAATAAATCTGGGAAGAACAGGCAATTTGTGTTATTTTTCCTCTTCCGAATAAGCAGGCAAAGTAGGTTTGTATCGTCTGGATAGTTGAAAGATAAGAATAGAAAGGATTCAAGAACTATGAGGCAATAGTCAAAGCTTCGTCAGCCTCACAGTAGCTAACTACCGAGAGGGCGAGGAAGTGCAGCAGATGGTCTGTAGCAGGAGGATCGAGGAGGAGAAGAAAATATCAGAGAAGGTCTAATTAGTATGGACGCTGGAGACCAACGACGGATCTGTAACAGCGTCACCTAATTTGGTGGGAGTGGACTAGAGAGGATCGTTGTTGTAGTATGGGCGAAAGTGAGGGGGATCAATGCTCTCGGAGGGGCGCAAGTAAGCGCTCTATCACGGAAGAGCGCTAAACAATCGAACCAGATCAGATCACAGGAACTTAGTCGGGCCCCAACGCAGGATGGACCCGGCTGGACTATATATAAATGACACCGGGAATATAAGTTCCGATTAAGAAAAAGACAAGTCGTAGGTGCAGTTTAGGGGAAATGACCCGTCGGCCTGCCTGGGCTGTTCGGAGAAGAGCTGCCTCTTACTTTCTGTACGGAGTACAGATCGGGTCCAGCTCGGTCGGCGCCAGGCTACTTTTGGCTTCTGGGCGGAGGATCCCAAGAGGGGTTAGCGGCGATTGATGCCTTAGCGATCGGCCATCAGTCTCTCAGGCACCAAGGCTCGTCATGGATGCCGGATCACATCACGTGCTGCCAAATGTGCTGGACGGGCGCCAAGGCCCGAGCGGATGGCTACCAACAGCTTCCCAGCTGCGCAACTCATCAGCTTCACGCCCCATCCTCCTTCCCCCATCCTCATCTCTTCACCCCATCCACGCACATCGCGAATCCTTCATTACATTCTCCAAACACCTGCATAGGTTATCTATATTAAGCCTATTGCTTCTCACAGTTTCGGACTATGGTTGGTGCCCAGCGTTGGCCCTAGTTGACAGCTCTTGTCGGCTCCTGATGTCACTTATCTGACCAATCTTTGCAACAGGGTAACCAGCAGTCCAACATCGGCGGAGGCCCCGGTGGCGATGGACGGGATGAGAAAGACAAGAAGGTAAGCTATACTCCCATGTTCATCCTGCCGGTTGCCGGTCGGCTTACAATACGCTCCTCTGCAGAAGGACAAGCCCAGATACGAACCACCACCGCCGCCTACGACTCGTCTCGGACGTAAGAAGCGCAAGGCTGCCGGCCCGAGTACTGCCTCCAAGCTTCCGGACATCTTCCCAACGTCACGATGTAAATTACGATATCTCCGAATGCAACGAGTCCACGACCATTTGTTGCTAGAGGAAGAGTACGTGGAGAACATGGAGCGCCTGCGCAAGACCAAGGCCCAGGCTGCGCTGGACTCGGCGAACCGTAATGATCTCGACATCATGGATCGGAACGCCGATGAGAGAAGCCGGGTTGACGACATGAGAGGCAGCCCCATGGGTGTCGGAAATCTGGAAGAGCTGATTGACGATGACCACGCCATCGTCTCGAGCGCGACTGGACCAGAATACTATGTTTCTATCATGTCGTTCGTCGACAAAGACCTGCTCGAGCCTGGTGCTAGCATTCTTCTACACCACAAGTCGGTCTCGGTTGTCGGTGTGCTCACCGAAGAATCCGACCCCCTCGTATCAGTGATGAAGCTCGACAAAGCTCCCACAGAATCATATGCCGATATTGGTGGTCTGGAAACCCAGATCCAGGAAGTCCGAGAGTCCGTGGAGCTTCCCCTGCTGCATCCGGAGCTGTACGAGGAGATGGGTATCAAGCCACCCAAGGGTGTGATTCTCTACGGTGCCCCTGGTACCGGAAAGACGCTGCTGGCCAAGGCGGTCGCGAACCAAACCAGTGCTACTTTCCTCCGTATCGTGGGTAGTGAGCTGATTCAGAAGTACCTTGGAGATGGCCCTCGTCTGGTCCGTCAAATCTTCCAGGTTGCAGCTGAGCACGCCCCCTCCATTGTTTTCATTGATGAAATCGATGCGATTGGTACGAAGCGTTATGATTCTACGTCAGGTGGTGAACGAGAAATCCAGCGTACTATGCTTGAGCTTCTTAACCAGCTCGATGGTTTCGATGATCGGGGTGACGTCAAGGTCATCATGGCCACCAACAAGATTGAGACCTTGGATCCTGCTTTGATTCGTCCGGGACGTATTGACCGAAAGATTCTCTTCGAGAACCCAGACCGTAAGCCACCGAGTCCATATATTTGTGCCAGATTGCTAACTATGCACAGAAAATACCAAGAAGAAGATCTTTACCCTGCACACTTCCAAGATGTCGCTGGGAGACGATGTCGACCTGGACGAGTTCATCAACCAGAAGGATGATCTCTCTGGTGCTGATATTCGTGCGATCTGTACTGAAGCCGGTTTGATGGCGCTGAGAGAGCGCCGGATGCGGGTGCAGATGGACGACTTCCGCGCAGCAAGGGAGCGGATCATGAAGACGAAGCAGGATGGAGGCCCGGTGGAGGGACTGTACTTGTAGGCGGGCAGATATTGATGTTGTATTAGATCTTCCCTAGTTGAACCGTCGTATCGTGGTGGTATTAGGTCAAGAATCTATCCCAGTGTATCTTTACAATAGTAGCACCAGGTCGCCTCGGTGGCCCGTATGTAACGCTGTCAGGGCGCTGCCCTTGCAATTGCACATGCAGGTAACCTTTCCGTGCACATTGTAGAGGCTGCTAGTCCTGGGCGTAGTTGGAGGCCCTCCCGCCCATTCCCCGGTGACGTCGCGAGGCCAGTTTATCAAGGACTTTATCTTATCACCACGTGACTATAAAGCCCAAACAGTGCAAATCCATCAAATCTTACAAACAATAAGGATACCGTCCATAGCATCTGCAGTCATCTCCGTCAAATCTTCATCCAAGACGAATGACCAGCTGCCATAATGGACGGATTTGACGAGGAAGCATTCAAGAAGTTTTTCCCGACTAGCTTTGGCAAGCAAGAGAAGAAAGCCGATGTGAGCTCACAGATTGATCGCACCAAGCGCGCAGAAGTCTCTGTGAACCCTGATGGCGACGGCAAAAAAGCGGGTTCAATAGGAGAGACGACGACTGAGGCGATTCCCGCGGCCGAGGAGGATAACCAGAAGAACGATTCAGAAAGCGATGATGGGAGTGACGACTCTGATGACGACTCTGACGATGAGGATGAGTTCCCGGTCTCTCACGAACTCACTCTCAAAACACACGACCGCGCAGTGACAACCTTGACCGTGGATCCCGCAGGTTCGCGACTGATCACCGGCTCGACCGATTGTACTATAAAGCTACACGACTTTGCGTCCATGACCCCGTCGACAATACGCGCATTCAAATCCGTCGATCCTTCTGCCAAAAAGCAGTCTGCTGCGCAGGAGGCGCATGCCGTGCATTATGCAGCTTTCAATCCCTTGTCCCCCAGCTACGTCATGGTTGTTTCGGCCACACCCCAGCCAAGAATTTTGAGTCGCGATGGTGATACGATTACCGAGTTTGTCAAGGGTGATATGTATTTGAGGGATCTCCACAACACCAAAGGTCACATCTCTGAGGTGACTGGCGGCGTGTGGTGTCCAACCGACGAGAACCTGTGTGCCACCGCAGGCACAGATAGTACTGTGCGCATCTGGGATGCCAATATCGGTCGGTCACAGAAGGAGGTCATCGTGCATAAATCAAAGATGGCGGGATCCGCTGGCCGGAGTAAAATGACCGCTGTTGCATGGGGTTCTCCCAAGCAGGGTGGCCCCAATGTTCTCGTTGCTGCTGCGCTCGATGGCAGCTTGCTGATGTGGAGCGGAAACGGGCCGTACACTCGGCCAAGCGCAGAGATTAGAGATGCACATACTAAGGATACCTGGACGAGTGGAATCGACATCAGCTCGGATGGACGGCTTGTTATCACTAAGGGCGGAGATGACACTATCAAGCTGTGGGATACCAGGAAGTTCAAGCAACCCATCACCACGGTCGCCCATCCTTCCAGCACTCGGTACCCGTCGTCGAATATCATCTTCTCGCCTACATCGGCCAATGTTCTCACGGGCTCGGAGACTGGACACCTGCATATCTTGAATCCAGCTACGTTGAAACCGGAACTGGTTACGCCTGTTACGCCGGGATCGCCTCTTATTAGTGTTTTGTGGCATGAGAAGATGAACCAGATTATTACCGGCTCGGCCAACGCCGAAACTCATGTTCTTTACAACCCTAATATGTCTACCAAGGGTGCCGCATTGATTATGTCCAAGGCCCCGAAGCGTCGACACATTGATGATGACCCTAGCCTTACCATGGATCTCACCCAGGGGATTTCTGGCGATTCTGTGGTTGTCGGATCCAACGGGGTGCCTCATTACAGTTCGTCCACCTGGTCCGCCCGGCACCCGACCATCGGACTCACGGCGTCAGGCCGGCCAAGAGATCCACGGAGACCTCATCTACCAGCACAAACACCTTTCGCGAAATCGCAGCCGGATGAGAAGCATATCCGTGAGAACATTCCTCTTAGTTCCATGCGGGATGAAGATCCCCGGGAAGCTCTGCTCAAGTATGCAGACAAGGCTGAGAAGGACCCGGTATTCACCAGGGCGTATAAGGAGACGCAGCCCACGCCAATCTACCGGGATATTAGTGATGATGAGAACGAGCAGGGGCCGGATAAGAAGCGGACAAAGCGATGAAGTGTTGCGACCGATCGGAAATAATAGCGATCGTTTCCATTCGCTCTATGCCATGATTCAGGACATGTACACACTATACTTTTGGAGCAAGGGCGGCGTTGGCAGATCAAGTGTGTTAATAATCAGCCGCCCTCTCAACGGGAGTTAAAAAAACAACAGAGATACCCCTATGGCAGTAAATACTGTGAAACTCTAGTCATAGTCGTGCATAACGAGTAAGTGTACTCCGTAGGTACTTGCGGCATGGGCTGCCTGCTCGATGACGTTGAAGGGGCTGGTGGGTGGGCCAGGATGTGCAAGTCGCCCATTCTCCGGATCGGCCACTCGACGTTGATCTGGAGGAGGCGAGCAAGCCAATGATTCCACGACTGCGGCTGGCTCCTCGATAATCTCCTGCAGCCTGTCCAGCTTTGATTGCACAGCAAACCTCACGCGATGCTGTGCTTTTACGTGGTATTTTCCACCCTCCCAACTTGAGCAGGCTCGCACGTGCGAACTGGTCGTATCCAAGGATTTTAGGCCCGAGTTTAGGGACTGCGACTAGTTAGTTCCTCTCGCCGGTTCTCTCGGCATCTCTCTCTCTCTCTCTCTCAGAGAATCCCCCCGTCCCTCCTCCCCCATCTTATTCTCTACATCCGTGCACTTTACCACTGTCGGACCTCGCTCACGGTTGACGGGCGTCCATACTCATTTTATTGCTTTGTGGTGCCTTTCGGAATCTCTTTCCATCTGTTGGTGAACGAAGACTTCCGCGCTCGGATTTTATCACTTAGGGGATACAGAATGTCGTGGCTCACAGCAGCATGAACCCCTGCCCCCCAAGAAGCTGATGCCAATAACCTGAAGGAATATATGCTGTGACGATTACCGGAAGTCTCCTCTTCGTTAGAGTCAGTCGGCTGCCATTTTCTTGCCGATTTGTCGACATCGGAGGCTTTCCGCATCCTACGACCTTATAGCGGCGGATCAGTCGGGACCTCCTTTTCACTCCCGCGCTCGCCTTTTAGTCAGGCCTACCTGCGCCAGGCATAACCTCGAGTCAACCTCCTATTGCGGATGGCTTACTTGCACGAGGTGCCCCTGGCAGCAGGCCTGCTCACCGCGCTCGCCTCCTCCGCTGTTCCTACGCCGACACCCACGCCGTATCACTACTTCCCCTCCTCGTCCCAGCCTTCTCCGACGTTCACATCAAGTCCCGGGTCTGACAATGGCGATGGTGGAAGTGGTGGAGGAATGCACGAATGGTCTTCCCTGATTGGAATCGTGACTGCGCTGGCTGGCAATGTGTTGATCTCCTTGGCGCTCAACATCCAGCGGTATGCTCACATTCGTATCGATAAGGAGTGGGAACAGGACAAGTTAAGACATGAGTTGGACTGGAAACGTGCCAACCATGGACACGGCAGCTCCGGAGCATATGGGTCTATCGATGACGACGAATTCGACGGAGACGCAAGCCGAGGAAGACATCGTGCGTCTCGACCAGCTCGTTACCGAGATGAATCTCCTACTTCTGAACCCGATCATTATGAGGAACGCCGCGGCCATTCCGGACGAACCCGCCGTTACAGGGACGACGAGACAGACTCACAGGATCATATGCAGGACTCCATGATATCCGACCGGACCGCGCGGTCGGGGAGTGAGCGTTTGCGCCGCAAATCGTATCTTCGGTCGCCGTACTGGTGGGTCGGAATCGTGCTCATGTCACTTGGCGAGGTCGGGAATTTTATGGCCTATGGATTTGCTCCGGCGTCTATCGTGTCACCGCTCGGCGTTGTTGCCCTCATCTCGAACTGCGTTATCGCGCCATTTATGCTGAAGGAGAAATTTAGACAGCGTGACTTGTGGGGCGTTCTTATTGCAATCGCAGGAGCGGTGGTGGTTGTCCTCAGCGCGAAGTCGTCAGAAGAGAAGATCGGCCCTCATGATATCTGGGAGATGATTACACGCTGGGAGTTCGAGTTGTACCTGGGCGTTTCCGCTGTGCTTATTGTCGGGCTCATGTGGGCAAGCGGCAAGTACGGATCGCGATCGATCCTGATCGATGTCGGCTTGGTGGCGTTATTTGGTACGTACACATTTTCCCCCTAGTTATATACAATCTATCCCTGCTGGTGGATCGTTGCTTATCTCTTGACTAGGTGGATATACTGCTTTGTCGACCAAAGGTGTCTCATCGCTGCTTTCGTTTACGCTATGGCACGTCATTACATTCCCAGTTACCTATCTTTTAGTCTTCGTCCTTGTTTTCAGTGCTCTTATGCAGATCCGGTACATCAATCGAGCTCTGCAACGGTTCGACTCAACTCAAGTCATCCCCACGCAGTTTGTACTTTTCACACTCTCCGTGATCATCGGAAGCGCTGTCCTGTATCGGGACTTCGAGTCGTACACGGCTGAGCGTGCATGCAAATTCGTGGGCGGTTGTGTCCTGACATTTATGGGGGTCTACTGTATTACCAGCGGCCGTGTACGCGCAGACAATGAGTCTACCTTCTCTATCGATGACGAGGAGGAGGCTATCGGCTTGTTAGGCGGAGACCGTTATCACGACAGGGTCGACATGTCTCCTCCTGCTCCCCAAGCTCGGGCCCATAAAACAGGACGAAGAGCCCGCACGCCCGCGGATGATCATTTGCAGTCTCCTTCGGGGTCCCTCCTCAGCCATGGTATCGAAGATGTGGATGACGACCAGCGGACACCCAGGGGCGTCTTATCGGCTGCACCATCTTCCCCCCGCGGCTCACTAACCGCTGAGTCTCTCGAACAACCGTCTTCGGAGCCTTCGTCGCCCATGCATGCTCGTTCGCTTTTGACGAACCCATGGGCAGACTCTCTCGAGTCAGCCATTCAACCCCCCAATGCCGAACCACCGGTGCATCGCCCTGCTACGCCCCCGGCTCAGTCGGAGCTTACAGCACACGACTCACCGTTTCTTCTCCGCTTCCCTCCTGCTCCTGGCGCTGAGGATGCGCCGGAAGGCCCGATACCGGGACATGGACGGACTCCATCAAACGTTCGGAAAGCCATTGTCCCGCAGACGCCGCCCGCTCGGCATTTACGAAATTCCATCTCAAAATTTTCGCCTGGTCCTCTTCTGCCGACCATTTCGGCTGGCTTTAGTGCAGTAGTGGCTGAGACGCTACGCCGCGGCGAGATAAGTCCCAATAAAGGACGAAGACTGCGCCACCGGATGGACCGGAGAAAGCAGTTAAGCACAACGGTCTTGGAAGGATTCCCTCGGCAGCGTAACGGAGACGCCAGAGGAGGCGAATATGAGGCGGATGGCAATCTGGAAAACGCTCATGACCTTGGGTTTCCGCTTTCTACCAGCCGGCTTCCAGGGACTGGTGCCCTTGCAACTGCTCCAGTAAGTACTGGGGATCTGACACCTGCTGTCGACTCGGAGGACGGCCCCATCAGCCAGCACGAAGATAACACCACCTCACTTTCGCGGCTTCGCAGCCTAAGTGACTCCTGGAGCGGTGGTCTCGCCTGGCTAGGTGGCGTTCTTCATAAACCGGGGGCGAACAGAGGGTCGGAGGCTACGACGAGCATCCAAGAGAACGAAGGTGAAGACGGCGCCGAGTCGCAGGGGAACCAAGAAGGGCAGGGTACCGGCGCAGGTACGCGGGCGTAAATTGAGCTCTTGATGGTGACTGGCTCACACCGAATGTTAGTACATACGTTTGTTTTCCTATAGATAATTCATGGGTGGGGGTTGTCTCATACCACTGCGAGCATTAGCATTCTTCGACTATATAGCCGTTTAATAGAATTTTGAGAAACGAGTGTGTTGTTTTCCGGTAGCTCGAGGCCAGTGGCGATGTTAATTTGCGTTCGACTGCTAGTCACCAGGAGGTGGAACCTGTATCCAAGACTTTCTTCAGCTGGCCCACCCCGCGGGCATCCCATCAATATCGGGACGGGCCTTAGTTCCATCCTTGGACTTTGCAGGTCTGCTGGCCCGAGGAAAGACGACGATAGGTGGAGAAAGAGCAGCAAGCAGCTGGCACCCTGGCCGACTAGCAGCTGTTAGTCTGCTGCATGGATCGTCTTAGGGCCATTTCCCAAGATTACTTGCCCCTCCCCGCCGGCCATCGCCTGAATTTAGCCGTCCTTCTACTCAATACACCTCCCATCCTAGGAAATTACTCCATTGTCTGCAATATATCGTGGGACTCGTCCGACATCCAGTCAGCAGGCTCATTTTCAGGTTCCTACTCAGCATCATACTCCCTCATTCGTTGCTGGTTCCCCACGCTCCCAGCACTACCGACTCCCATGGGTACTGGGCTCATCTCCGAATGGATCGCATGAGCACAGCCTAAATTAAACGGATTCCTTGCCCGTCACTGCCGATGAAATCCAGTAGTGTGCTTGCTGGTATTTTTTCTTCCCTTCCTGTTGTCTGGAGCTCCGCTTGGTCTGCGCGCTGGAAATTATATGCTGCCTGCATGATGTTAAATACCGAGGGGGATCTCCCCTTGGAGCTTCCCCTTCTGTCTTTTCCCCAATATCTGCCTGCCTACCTGCATAAGCTCGCTCGCACCCAAGGAGCTGGGAGAGCAGATCATTGGCTCTTCATTTAGCCATCATGGTGGCCGGTCTTGTCGCAAAGGCGCTTTTGCTCCTTCAGCTTGGGTCTGGGGTCGTGGCTGCACAGAATGCCTCCAGACCTCTTTACAAGAATCCCCATGCGCCTGTGGAGGCGCGAGTCTCTGATCTTCTCAGTCGGATGACTATCGAAGATAAGATGTCTCAATTGATGCAGGGTGCGTATTTCCTTTTCCACGTGTAGAAACACGGTCGTGAATACAAATCAATGTTTCGCTCGATTCCAATCGCATTCATTGCAGAGGCTTATGCTGGGTGGTATAGGAGACGTCGGTAACTGGATGGACAGCACAACTGGGGCTTTCAACTACACAGGCTTGGTGGAGAACATGGAGATGAAGGCTGGTGCATTCTACGGTATGAATTTACTCTGAATATTTGCTGCCAGACAACTAACATTAGTAGTTGGATATGCTGTTCCCTGGGACTGGCTTGCGACCAATATCAAGAGAGCCCAAGACTACCTGCTGCAGAATACGACGCTTGGGATTCCTGCTCTTGTTCAGACTGAGGGTACGTCAGTCTCCATACCCAGCTGGATATCTATGCTAACCCGTGGCTGCTCTTTACAGGTATTCATGGTTTCCTGCTCGAGAACGCCACGATCTACAACTCCCCGATAGCATACGCCTGTTCTTTCAATAGAGAAGTATGTTTGCCTGCTGTCTGCTATCTATGACTGAGACTTACTCCCTACTATAGTTGGTTGAGAAAATGGGACGACTCATTGCGCAAGAGGCCCGTGCTATTGGTACCACACAACTGTTTGCGCCGCTGGCTGATCTGGCTCGTGAACTCCGATATGGTCGGGTAAGGACTGCAATATCTCAAGCGATGATGGACTGGCTAATGATCATCGATTACAGGTTGAGGAGACGTTCTCAGAGGATTCTTATCTTGCCGGCGAAATGGCCTATCATTATATCGTAGGCCTGCAGAGTCTCAACGTGTCTGCTACTGTCAAGCACTTTGTGGGCTATAGTTTGCCTGAACAGGGTCTGAACACTGCGCCTGTCCAAGGAGGAGAGAGATATCTGCGCTCAACGTACGTGTGCATTCTCCATATAAGTAGACGAAAATCTAACACGGTCTAGGTGGCTGCCATCCTTCAAAAGGGCCATTGTGGATGCTGGGGCATGGAGTATTATGAGCGCATACCACGCGTAAGCTGCTACATTCAACGACCTTCCTTCGGCTATCAACTCACTAGTTCTAGATACGACGGTATCCCTGCGGTGGCCGACTGGTTTACCCTCACGAAGATCCTTAGACAAGAATGGAACTACGATTACTATGTGATCAGTGACTCCGGTGCCACGGATAGACTGTGCACAGCCTTCAAGCTCTGCAGAAGCTCTCCCATCGACATGGAGGCTGTGACTACCCAGGCATTGCCTGCGGGCAACGATGTCGAGATGGGCGGCGGTTCATTGTGAGTACAACAATTACTGGAGTAAACAATACAGCTAACAGGTCATAGCAACTACCAGAAAATCCCCGAGCTCGTCGAATCAAGCCAGCTGGATATCGAGGTTGTCAACACCGCCGTCTCTAGAGTGCTCAGAGCCAAGTTCGAGATGGGTCTCTTTGAGAACCCCTACCCTGCTGCTCCCCAATCCGAATGGAACAAGCTGATCCACAGCCCGGAGGCAGTCGAGCTCGCGAGAACCATTGACAAGGAATCCATCGTCCTGCTAGAGAACCACAACGAGACACTTCCCTTGAAGAAGAGCGGTAACATCGCCGTTATCGGGCCCATGGCGCACGGGTTCATGAACGTGAGACCCCTAATACCTCCTGTTGCCACGAGCGAATGCACAAATGCCTAGCATCATGCTAACAACATCAGTACGGCGACTACGTGATCTACGGCAGCCAATGGCGCGGCGTCACTCCCCTCGATGGCATCAAAGCCGCCGTCGGCGACGCCGCTACCGTTAACTACGCGCAAGGCTGCGAACGCTGGAGCAACGACCAGTCGGGCTTCGACGAAGCCATCGCAGCAGCCAAGAAGTCTGACGTAGCCATCGTCGTCGTGGGCACCTGGTCTCGCGACCAGACCGAACTGTGGGAGAACTACAACGCCACGTACGTTCCTCCCATCACCCCCTATCCTTATCCCACCCATCCCACCACCCACCACTAACCCCCAATCTTCCCCATTTAGAACCGGCGAACACGTCGACCTCGACTCCCTGGCCCTCGTCGGCGCCCAAGGCCCCCTCATCCAAGCCATCCGCGACACGGGGGTCCCCACGATCGTCGTCCTCTCCAGCGGCAAGCCCATCACGGACGTAACCTGGATCGCGAACAGCACCTCAGCCCTGGTTCAGCAATTCTACCCCTCCGAACAAGGCGGCAATGCTCTCGCGGACGTCCTCTTCGGCGACTACAACCCCTCGGGCAAACTCTCCGTCAGTTTCCCCCATTACGTCGGCGACCTGCCCATCTACTACGACTACCTCAACTCGGCGCGGAACATTGGCGACGCCGGACGCGCCTACCCCAACGGCACCCTCGAGTTCGGCCACCAATACGTCCTGGGTGATCCGCACGCCGTGTACCCGTTCGGATACGGGAAGAGTTACTCGACGTTCGAGTATAGTGATATCAAGGTCAGCAAGACGAATGTGTCGGCTAGTGATACGGTGACTGTTGGTCTTGAGGTGAAGAATCTGGATGAGAGTAGGGAGGCGACGGAGGTGGTGCAGGTTTATGTGGTTGATGAGATTGCGTCGGTGGTCGTGCCGAATCGGTTGCTCAAGGGGTTCGAGAAGGTGGTTATTCCCGCTGGGGGGAGTAAGAGCGTGAGTATTGATATTAAGGTGGAGGATTTGGGCCTTTGGAATAATAAGATGGAGTATGTGGTTGAGAAGGGCGAGTTTGGGGTGTTGGTTGGGAGTAGTTCGGTGGATATTAGGGGGAGGGTGGCGTTTTGGGTTGTCTAATAGTATTACAAAGTAGTAGCTAGGTGGGTGTTAAGAGGATGCAGGGTGGTGGTATATGTATCTAGTTGGGATATATCTGTGGATGTTTAGGGTAGTATATATATATTTCAGTTCAGTTCATCTCGTTTCACTTCGTGTGCTTGCTTTTATGGCTAATAATGACAGGACATAGTATATAAGTTTTTCATATAGAGATATGAATGCCTCGGACAAACCCAAGAATAAACATGGTCGTAAAGATGAAGCAGAAGCTTAATCAGACCCCTCCCGCTCACCATTCGAAGTGTCTGCATTCTCCGTTGTCGTCGTCGTCTCTCCGCCCCCTGCTTTTGATGACCCGTCCTCTGTATCTGCCACTCCTTGCTGTGTACTCGATCGTCTGCTACTGCTACCTGGCCGAGTAGTAGCGCCAGGAGCACCAGCAGAAGTAGTGGCACCAGCAGCAGCAGTACCAGTCGCACCCGCCCGTCTCGACTTCGCCCCCTCCTTCAACTTCTCCCACCGCTCTCTATACCGGCCCAGCACATCGCGGAGCTTATCGTTCTCGCGGCCAACTTTACCAAGTTCCTTCTCGCCGCGACGGACCATTTCCTCTAAATCCTTGATGCGCTGGTCGTAATCTGTTGCTGGGACTGGAGGTGAGGAGATGCCGCCACCACCAACACCACCACCACCAGTAGTTGTGACTGGTGAAGATCCTTGCGATTGGTTATGAGGTTGGTCCAGGGACGGGACATTCTGAGTATGGTGCATAGCTCTCAGGGATTGTTGCAGCGCCATGGAGCTGGATTGGGCATTGACTTCCCACATGTGTAGCCGCTTGGATAGAGTATCGGATAGATGGCGGAGGGCTTGGTTCTCCATTTGTAGTTCTTCCATGGTTTTAGGGTTCTGGGTGAGTCGGGAGAATTTCTCGCTCTGGCTGGTGTTGTTGTTCCGGGCTGCGGCCTTGCTGCCCATCGGTGCTGCTGCTGCTCCGGAGAGACTTTGGCGGAGTTCCGGGGATGGAGGGGTCTCGCGGGCGTCGACGAAGTCTTCCTCGGCGGCGTCCTCGAAGCTGCTTCTTCGGGCTTCTTTTTCGGCCCGCGTCAGGATCCCTGCGTAGGAGACTGTGCCGCCAGTGGTGGGAACCACGTAGAAGGATTCGGCGGCGCTGCCGGTTCCGCCGCCTGCTCCGCCGGTGTTGTCTTTGATGGCTTGGAGAGCGGCGCGGGAGAAGAGCTTGTTGATGTCTGGTTCGGCGGTGCGGTCGGGGACGGCGTTGTAGCGGTCGGTTTTGGTGTCCGGGGCGGATTTGCGGCTTGTAGAGGGTTGTGTGGAGGATGGGTCGGTGCCTAAGGGGAGGCCGGCGAAGGCTAGGGGTGCGGAGATCTTGGAGATGAGGCCTTCGAAGGTGGAGTAGAACTTTTGGAAGGGTTCCTCGGTGAGGGAGGCTCGTGGGCGGGATGGCTCTGAGGGCTCCGCTGGCGCGTACTGCTGCGAGGTGATGTCGGTTGGGCTGGGCGTTGGCGGGATCCAAGGTTGTCGGGCGGATGCTGGGGTGCGGTGGCGCTCGCGCTCACGCTCACGCTCCCTCATCCCTTGCATCTGTGCGGTACCTCGTAGTCGGGACTCGCTTGTTCGGATCTTGCTTGGTCCGTCGGTCATCTTGGCTCCGGCTTGCTGGGGAGCGATTGTTGGCGATGCCGGAGAGGCACGGTGTGCGGGAATGCCTCGTGCGGATGCTAGGTTGCTGGCAATGGAGGATGACTCTCTAGATGGCAGACGAGGGTGTCCGGATAGCCGCGGGAGATGTTGGGGATCAGTGGTGGAGGGGGATGCTCTCGCCCCCGATTCCGTGGAGAGCTGGGCATTCGCACCGGTGTCTGCATTGCTTGGGGGATTCTCATGTTGAATACGGAGGATCTGGGCCAGCTTTTTGTGATGTTGTTCGAGCAAGTGGAGAGTCCGTAGAGCCTGTGCAGTCGAGGAAATGAGCCAGCGTATAAGTGTGGCTGTAGATGCAGCAATGCGTCAAGAGACGTACCTCTTTATCAGAGCTATTCTGGGCTGCAGTGGCAAATTCTCCTGCAGCGAGGTCATGTTCCTCGCTGGCTGCTACGGGGTTCGACTTGCGAGTCTCGAGAACTGCATTGCGAGCGTGGGTATGAGCCTTGTCCGAAGGGGTTTGTCAGGCGGGATACAACGCATGAGATCGCGCAAGAAGACTTACCAAAGTCAGGGGAGCGGTCTCCATGGCTGTGGAGGTCTCAAAAGAGCAATAGAATTTCCGGAGCGAACTACCACAAGCCACCCCCCCAAAGCGAGTGAATGTGAGTTGAATATGATCGGAGAGGAAAGATTAGGACATTAAGATAAGGGCCAAAGAAGTTACTATCGCTGGTGACGACATCCCCTCACCGCTTCGGGCAGATCACGCGGCGGTACCAATGGGACGGTAACATTACCACCCATGGAACCAACTGCTGGAGTACCACTAAGTACCCTCGACTTTTATCCACTACCAGCAACTACCAGCAACTACCAGCAACTACCAGCAACTACCGGACTGCTACCGCTGCAACCCCCTGATTCCGGATCTTGGTATTGTTGTGACAGTAATACGCTGGCGCATACACTGTGACAGCTCCGGCACCACCGCAGTTCTATAATTATCCTGCTGCAGCACTGGGGAGTTTCACCACCGCGATCAAGATTAATTAATTATCCCAGATCTAAAAAAGAGACCAGGGGGGGAAGTCACAGTATATAATATTACAGTTACAGAGGAACCTCTCAAGTTAAAATTATCCCTGCCGATCGCAGATACACCCTGTAGATATACATCCCCGGCGGAGAAATACGAGCGGGAGAAGGTCACCGGCGGTAATGCTCCGTTCACCGTGGATTGTCTGGCAGCTTTGCGGAGTTGCACTTCGAAGCGCCTTCGTTTCGCTTTCCTTCTCCTCATCGTCATC
This sequence comes from Aspergillus niger, assembly GCF_000002855.4. Classification (NCBI taxonomy): domain Eukaryota; kingdom Fungi; phylum Ascomycota; class Eurotiomycetes; order Eurotiales; family Aspergillaceae; genus Aspergillus; species Aspergillus niger. Next base: position 62,396 of record NT_166532.1, read on the forward strand.
TTCCCCCCTTCCTCCCCCCCACCCCCCATTTCTTTTTTTCTCAAAGACATCCTCTTCCCTTAAATTCTTCAGCAGAAGGGAAGCGAGAGGAAGGACATGCTGCGGGCTCTGCGACCATCTAGACGCAGTTAGACTAACTTCTCTCCCCTCTACGACCCTCCTTTTCTGCTGACGTTACTTTACTTTCTACATACAATGCATTGCTAGAGACGTCGACCGGTTCTGACCTCTAGCATGCGCACTGCCGTTGCTATCCAATATCCTCCTGAAATCTAAGTCAATTGTCCATTCACTTTCATTCCTGTCTTTGCCTGTTCTCCCCTCACCACCCCCCGCTCTTCGATACGCTCATCCAACATGGAGGCCAACCCGATCCCCGAACCCCCGCCGGTTCCAGATACCGATGTACCCAGCATCAGCAAAGTGAATCGTACCAAGACCACTCCGGTTGATCTGGAGACAATGGGGAGTTCTTCTCGAAGCAATGGGCGCTCCTCAATCGACTCAACCTCCGACAGACCCAAGTCGCAAGCCGGCGAGGCTGATTCCGCCAAGGCAGGATCCAGCGGATTTTCGAAGCTTCTGGCCGCTCGACGGAAGAAGAAGAAGGATAAGAACCAGAAGCAATCGGATGAATCGTCTACCCAGCTTGACACAGAGAGTAGCAAGGATGTCCAGGAGAGTCGTTCGACAGAGTCGCGCGACGGGCTTTCGACCACCTCATCAGTCGGCCACGAGCATCTGAGCCCCCCGGACCATGATACTCCTAACCTGCTGACAGACGATTCCGAACCTGAAAGGTGTGTCCCAATTCCGTTGCTACATCATCGGAAGACTGAACAGATGTCTAATTTGAATTTACCCCAAGAACACCCCCTCTTACTTCTCACAACTCCCATGTCGGCTTTTACACCTCATCCTCCCCCCTTATAAGGACCACATCGGTGGACGAGACTGAAGAAGACGGTAATGGCGACGCGGAAGCGGCCGCCCCCGAGTCGCAACAGGAGACGGAGCGGCCGCCTAGCCAACATGGCTCTTCATTAAGCGTGCCATCGGACCGCGGGAAGAAACGAGGCATCTCGCCCGGACGTCGCTTCAAAAACGCCTTCGGCTCCAACCCGGATAAGAAAGCCTCTAACCGCGATCGAGCATCATCTACTTCTAGCTCCAAAGGCAGTAGAAGAGGCAGCTTATCGGCGAAGAGAGCTCAGACTGTTGTTGCTGAACCGCCACCACCTTTGCCAGCTCCCATTCGCACCGATCTTAAAGAAGACAAGCCACTCCCTTCTCTTGACTTTCCTGCTCCGAGAACACCCCCGCATACCGCCATTCCGCATCCCCAGACCACTGTAACTCCTCCCACCCCGAATACCGAATTTCCCAAGCTCTTCACCTCGCCAGATGTGACTCGATCGCCAGATTCTATCCACTCGAAAGATTCACCAGGCGGTATCGTTGTCAGCCCTTCGGGGAATATGATCTCCCACCGACGTGTGCGGTCCGCCTCTGCTGCGAGCCACAAGCCCAGCAAGCTGTCGAACTCCATATCCGCGTTGGGCCCGACAATTGAAGAGACCAAAGCAAGCGCAAAATCACCGGGCGCTATGCAAACCGGGTTCTTCTCCTCCGTCTTCTCCGCCGCACAGAACGCAGCCTCGACTCTGAGCAGTAGTCTTAACTCTCAGTCAAAGGGTCGCAATGTTACACAAGGAGCTTTGAGTGAATCCGAGAACCAGCCTGCTAGTGAGGGAGCGCCTGGCCCGAGCCAGCCCATCAACAGCAAGACGGAAGAGAAAAAGCCGCTGGCCGTCGACACTCTGGGATCTGGCGACCTGGACTTTAGCCATCTGGATATCGCCATACCCCCCGGTGGTTCTGTCTCAACGCCGGATGGCGTTGTGATCACCAAGCCAGACTTGCCCTTGGAGAAGCGCAAAGTGTCACAACGCGATGAAGAAGCAGCCAGGCTTGAAGATAGTCGTGCAGCCCGAGCAGTCACAATGGCCTACGAAAAGCCCTCTGAGACATCGTTAGTTCCCTCGACGGATGACGGCCTCGACCTACAATCTAGTGCTTCTTTCACGAAGGAAGGCGCTGGCGACCAAACTCCACCAAGTGGCAGTATACTCGATGGGGAGATCGGTCATACTCGGCCCTATCGGAGTGGAAGCGTGCGAAGCCGGCTTGCCCGGCGGCGGCACCGTGGGTCCTCAGCAGCAACTACATCGACACTCGGCGCAATTGGTGCCAGTGCTATTACTCTGGGCGCTCCGGCTGCCAATGCCAGCATGCCCCGACTGACTGGCTTTGCTGTTGCCAGCAAAAAGCGAAACAGGGACTTCCATCAACTGTTCCGCAGTGTGCCCGAAGACGATTACCTAATCGAGGACTACAGCTGTGCCTTGCAACGAGAAATCATCCTAGCTGGTCGAATCTACATTTCAGAAGGTCACATATGCTTTTCCAGTAATATTCTGGGCTGGGTGACTACCCTTGTAATCAGCTTTGACGAAGTGGTGGCGATAGAAAAGGAGTCCACTGCGATGGTGTTCCCGAATGCCATAGCTATCCAAACGCTACATGCTCGGCATACGTTCCGCAGTCTTCTCAGTCGAGAGTCTACCTATGATCTCATGGTCAATATTTGGAAGATCAACCACCCATCCCTCAAGAGCTCTGCCAATGGAACCAGGGTCACGGATGGCACCGGCGATAAGACTGAAAAGGCTGGTGAAAGCGATGATGAGAGCGAGGAAGAAGACGAGATCTACGATGAGGACGAAGAAGGCGACAATGCTGATAGCCTCTTCGAAGCTGCCGGCGCCAGCGTCAATGGGAGCGACAAGTCCATGCCTACCAAGCCTGTTAGCCGCAAAGCTTCAGGTGCTCTCGCCAATGCGAATGGGGCTGGACAGGCTGGAGCCAACTCCAGCGGTGACGGGAAAGGCAGCAAGTCGGGCTCACCCGCTGATGGTGACACTGACTTTCCTGGCCCACCTACTCACCCTCCCACTGAGTATACTGATCCTGCGGGCCAATACGATAAGGTGGTAAAGGATGATGTGATCCCAGCACCTCTCGGAAAAGTCTACTCTTACGTCTTTGGAGCGCAGTCCGGTGCTTTCATGACAAAATTCCTTGTCGAGAATCAAAAGTCGGGAGAGCTCCAATTCGAAACCGGAAACAAGGGTCTCACCAACGACAGCCGCACACGCAACTATTCGTATATCAAGCCGCTGAACGGTTCCATTGGCCCTAAGCAGACAAAGTGCATTAGTACTGAAACTTTGGATTTCCTTGACTTGGAAAAGGCCGTGCTTGTTACCCTGGGCACCCAGACGCCTGACGTCCCCAGCGGTAATGTCTTTTTGACCAAGACCAAGTACCTCTTTACATGGGCGCCGAACAATCAAACACGGTTTCTCATGACGTGTACCATCGAGTGGTCAGGCAAAAGTTGGCTCAAGGGTAGGTCCACTATATCGAACGACCCGCAAGAGCTGTGCTAACAGAAAGCAGGTCCCATTGAAAAAGGTGCGATGGATGGCCAAACTGCATTTGGTAATGACTTGGTTGCTGCTCTGAAAGCCGCTGTTGTTCCTCGTGGCCGCACGGGTGGTGGCAAGGGCAAGGGCAAGGGACGGCGCAAGAAGAGCGAGGTCGCTCAGGAGGCGGCGGCTGCCGCTGCCAAAGCAGCGGAGGAGGAACGGGCACAACAGGCGAATTCTTGGGGAGTCTTGGAGCCGCTCCATGGACTACTTGGGCCTGTTGTGGACACAGTCAAGCCTCTTTTGGGTGGAAACGTCGCAATTGTTTTAGTCGGCATTCTGCTCTTCTTGCTCTTCTTCCGCCGCCCGTCTCAGCCATCTGTGGTATCCCACGATATCGGGTGTCCTGGTTACTCATTACCCCAGCGTCTGGCCGCCTATGAAGAAATGTGGCGGCGGGAAGAAAGCGAGCTCTGGAGCTGGCTGGAAGACAGGGTTGGCATGGACGGACTAGCCATACCCACTGTCAGTCGGTCGACGGGATCTCGGACACAGCAATACTCTCGCAAAGTCCAGAGTGAACGTGCACTGGCCAGCAAAGTCAATGAAGAGAAAATGTCCGACCTCGAGATGGATCATGCTATCCGCACTACGCGTGAAAGGCTCGACACTCTCGAGAAGATCCTCCTCGACCGGCGATCCCAACCTGCAGCGGACCAGGGAGTCGTCCACAGCGAGCTGTAAGGCCGCACCAATAACAAATAGTAACAGTCCATCTCCACTTGGAGAATCGGGTTGAAAAAAATAACTCCATTTTGTATGATGACCTTTCCGTCCCATACGTCCCTCGTTACCACAATTTTCGTTATTTCTCTTTTCATTTCTTGTCTTGTCAGCGACTTGCGGTGTTTAGGGCGGTTACATTCTTCCCTTTCACGTGTTCCTTCTCATCATACAGTCGGATTCAAATCGAGCATCAATCTGGGATTTGTATGCTTAGTTTAGTATCCTGAGCGAGACATTTGTTGTTCTATTCCGTCACTCACTCTTTCTCTTTGTTCCACTTTCTCCTTTCTTCCATGTCTCTATATACATTCCTCCCCGGTCTGAACTGTGTGTGTGATTACTACTTGGCTCTGTGGAAAAGAGAGCACTTTGTACATGAGCACCAACTATTTACATGTCTATATATATACTATTTCGACTCATACTGTCATTACCTTTGGTGCTTTGATGGGGTTGATTGGCTTGTCAGTCAGTTGATTTGTAGCGTGATAAGTTTCATAGTATATAATAGTAACCAAGGTCTGCGTTGATGAAGTAAGAATTGAGTTACTACTAGTAAACAAACCGCTAGTAGTTTATTAGCTTTAACCAGTGTGTCCAAGTACTATGTATAGATAGCAACAGCCACTCTCGTCTTTGTTAATAATGCAACGTGTATATGCACATCAAGTAGGTAGCTAAAACGTCGCTGACGGACAGAAACACGACCAGAGGAAAAATAGGCAAATGATCTGCTCGTAATAGTAGAAACACGTGACAGATATATAGAACCAATAGTAGTAGTACAGAGATCCAAACATCCATTTAATCATCTATGACAATTGCAGATCGAACATCCGTGTTTTGTTCGGTGGAAGCAAATATATAGAAAAGAGGATAAGAACAGTAAGGGTGCTGGGGATATCATTGTTAATCAAGCTAAGAATGGTTGAGTTCATCGTAAAGGTCGTGAAACGTGCAAGCAAGGGGGACATAAAATTGAACGCATGTGTACTTTTGACCAAGTAGCATCTTATGATTCATACTCGTCTTCTCTTGGTTGTGAGAGTGACAGCTTTCGCTGGGAAGAGATCGAATGGGAACGTGACACGCCACCATTCTCGGCGTTTCGCCTCTCTTCTTCTTTCCGCTTCTTCTTTCGGATCTTCTTCATTGCTTCCTCGGTTAATTGCTGGCGGAAGAGGCGCTCCACGACGTCTTTCTTGCGAGTCATGCGGTCGCCAATCATGATCAGGACACCGCCGGTGATGTTGCAGCAGATAGAGCAGCAGAGGATGACGGTTGTCAAGGCGAAGGGGCGGACGTGGTAGCTGATGGCCCACGTGCAGGTGCCTAGGGCGATCTGGAATAGGGAGTGGCAGTCTAGGAGGACCACGATGGCGATGAGGAGACGCATGGGGAATGCGTAGTGGGTGAATGTTTCGTGGGGTTTGTAGAAGGTGTGGGATTTAGAGAGCTTGTTTTGGTGGTGAATGAGCTTTAGTTGTCGCACGGGGTCGAGGACGGTAAATTCATATTCTTCGCCTTTCGGGGTGTCGCCGAGTTCGACGTCGACGTCTGTTTCTCGTCGTGATGGGAGGTCGTTCTTGTTCTTGAGATCCGGGAGATGTCGTTTGCGTCGGATCTTCCATGTCAAGAACGTGTATCGAGCGACGAAGATCATGTGGTAGGTGTCGATGGCTCGGAACGGGGCCAGCCCGTCACCCATGATTGCGAACAAGGCTACAAGGACGTTGTCGATGACGTTAATGATGTAGGATTGCCTGCCCCCGACATTGATCCAGCCTGGTATTAAGTTAGCATTCTGCTCGGTTATTCGCTGGGTAAATGACAGTCACGTACCAATGAGGAAAAGTACCCAGGCAAGACCGAAAAGCGTGATGAGTGTGGCATATAGAGTAACTAGGAATCCAAGCGCTGCGGAAGGGGTGGTCAGTGGCAGATACCGGAATCTGAAAGCGCTATAACTCACGCTTTGATACATATTTCCTAAACCCCTTCATTGAACGCTTAAACTTTGATCGTCGAGAATGCAGCATGTGCCGGACATGGTCATTAAGCTCTTCGATTTCTTCGGGGCTCCAGCCCGCAAGATTGCTCCCCTCAGGCAGCACAGCAAACCGAGGCTCCTCCCCCTCGCCGATAACAGATGTAAGTGTGTGTTCTATAGATGGACGAACTTCGGGCTCCTTTATCTCATCCGCTCGTTCCTCGTCACTTGTAGATTCTAGTTCTCTCATGGGTGATGGCGGCGAGAGCGTATAAGTCTGGTTGCGATTCAAAAGAGGCCCCAGATTCGGGATGAACAAGGAATTCTGAACATTCGTGAGGGTAGATAAGGCCGACACTTCCGGATCTGAAAGAATTTAGGCTACTATACCACGAAAACCATGAAACAGGTAATGGGTAGCTTACCAATGACGTCCAAAACATCAACAATATGAGACCGATATTCGTCGTCCACCTCATGGTTTTGAGCCGGAGCACTTCCACCAACCGTCGACGCCCGATTCCGCGTGAATCGGTTCACCCCCATTCCACTTGCCCATCGCATGGGGGTCCGACTACCCCGTCTCGGTATCTCCGGTAGCGGAGGGACATCCTCCGGCATTTGTTGGTTTGATGCCGAGGAAACGATGGGGTGCGACGTCTCCTCTTGCACCGGGCGCATCTGGCCGCCCGTCGTCACCCGTGCCAGAGCAGCCGGGTTGGGCGTAGACCATCGCCCAGGTCGGGGCTCGGAGTTGCTGCGACGACGATTGCCCTGCCATGACTCGTCTTCGGGGGAAGCTGCTGGGATGGCAGGAAGAGGGGACAGAGTGGTCCCAGGGGTCCTGCTGGTATCGCCATTTTGTTGCGATTGCTGTGAGCGGAGCGTGGATAGATTTGCCTGCTCCAACGAAGGCAGGCGTTGGAGGCGAATGGACGGGCGGCGGGAACGCAGCGAGGCCGCACGTTGTCGGGGGTATGACGTCGGTCCGGGGGAGGGCGTGGCCGACGGTGGCTGGCCTTCGTGGGGATCAGGCGAGCCGTTGACGGGCTCGATGGGGTCCATTGAAGACGGCGTGCACGAAGAATTCTCACATGGACGACGGGGGTTTCTCGAGGGAAGAGGAGGGAAAAGGAAGTAAAAATTCAAAGAGGCGAAGGATGAAAGTGAAAACGAAAGGGGCCGCAAAGGCTAATCTATTTATTGGAGGATGGGATTTGCTGCCAGGAAGCTGCCGTGGTTGCGCCGTCGTGACTAAGCCAGTCAGCCATCACCACCTTAACTTGACTAGTGAACAAGTGGATTTGCCGATCCTCCAAGGCTTGTCGTTGGACTTTCTTGTTCCTCCAGTGATGAAACTTGCAGGTGTGCGCTGTTCTTTCATCTTGGTTCATGCATCGGTATATATATTGACCTGGAACATATTTTTTTTTTTTCAGCTGCAGTCATCACTCTCTCAGAGAGAATAATCTTATTTTTGCCTGTTCTCACCCACTGCGGTCTAGCCCCCCGTGGACTGCCTTGGGCAACAACCGTGCGTCCCCCATTGCTGGATCCTCAATCGTCCACTCTTTGGGCCCTCTCGTAATCAATCCTACACCACAGAAACACAAAGGACTGCAATTTGGCCTTTTTCCATGAGTACCGACATTATATACACATAGTTTGTTCATTCAAATCCTTATCCCTGCAATGGCCTTCGATTTTCAAACATCAACAAAGAGTGCTTCGTCTGACTCGATGAAAACGATAATTCCCCACTTGAAAGACCCGACTCCGTTCAGTGCCCAACCAAAGCCTGGTGACGCTCACCATATCTATTTCCCTGTGGCTTGGCGGCATCAATGATCTTGCGCATCTCTGCTTTCTCCTCATCTGTCAAGTCAATCTCCCGAGAAGCCCAGTTTTGCTCCAATCGGTGGGCCTTGGTTGTGCCGGGAATGGCAATCATGCCTTGAGCTGCAACCCACGCGAGGGCGACTTGGCTGATAGAGCAGCCCTTCTTGATTGCGATCTTCTTGATTTCGTCCACAATCTTCTTGTTGGCGTAGAAGTTTTCACCCTGGAATTTGGGGGCTATCGACGTTTAGTAGGCATAACACGCAATACCAAATGGGCAAGGCAACTTACAACCGCGACGGAAATCGTCAGGTGCAAAGTCATCGGGCGTCTGGAAGGGGAAGTCGTCCACAAGCCAGCCGTGTCCCAGAGGACTGTAGGCCACATAGGCCACTCCCAACTCCCTGGCGGTGTCGATCAGACCGTCCGTCTCGTGGAGAGTTTCAAAGGCCGAGTATTCAGCTTGGACAGCGTCGATCTTGGCAACTGGGGGAAGGTCAGACATTGGACAGCCATGAAATACCAGCAGAAGCACTCACTTGAGTTGGCCTTACGCAGCGTCGCAGCAGAGCACTCAGAAAGACCGATGTACTTGGTCTTGCCTGCCTTGCGGATCTCATCCAGAGCTGGGATGGACTCCTCAAGAGGGGTGTCTGTCTTGGGTCAGCCAGTCTGAAAGAGTACATGGGTGCACAGCACGTACTAGGATCGATACGGTGGAGGTAGTATAGGTCAGGTGTGAAGCCTAGTCTTTCAATGGTTCCTTCAATGTATTCCTTGATGTGCGAGGCAGAGTTGGTGACGGTAAAGTCTTCCACTTTAAATCCGCACTTTGAGGCAACTGCATTGTGGTCAGTATCTTACTGCATCAGTGGGCTAGGTATGTACATACTGAAGATCTTGTCGCGAACATTGTGCTTGCGAATGAAGTCTCCCAGAAGTTTCTCGTTCACACCCGCTTGGTAGATAACCTGAGTTCATGGGTTAGACACCCGCATCTCACTGAAGGAACTGGCGGGCTAAACTCACGGCAGTATCCCAGAAAGTGCATCCAAGCTCGATAGCTTTCAAAAGAACCGGCTCTGCTTCTTCAAGACTGAGGTTGCTTCCCAAGCCGAAGCTGAGGCCCATGGCACCAAAGCCAGGTGACGGGACCTGAATGTCTTGGAAGGGAAGTGTCTTGACCATGTTGACGGAGGATATTTGATATTTGATAGTGTTGATTGCTTGAGTTGTGTTCAAACCTCGAGAATTTGAGAATGTTTCGCAAGGAGGGGAGGCGGTTCTTATAGGAACAGCTGTAGGGTCATGACATCGCCCATGGCTCTGCTTCCGGGTGGACCCTGTCCTGTCCAGCACAGGCCTGGCATGGAACCCTTCTCTTGCCGATTAGCCATAGTAGCAATGGGATTCGCAGGATGGAGGTCGAGTTTCCACTGTTCTGTTGATTGTAGCTTCTCGCCTCCAGTATAGTTTCAGACTATGGTACCACAGATCGCCTATGTGGGCAGCTTACACGCTAGTCGCGGGGAGTATCAAGTTGATGACCGCTTAACTCCCCCAAAATCCGTTAAATCCGACACAACCGAGGATCTGTCCATATTCTGCTGATAAAGTGAAGTACCCACCTTGAAGTCATGATGGATATCATGGAACTGTATCATATCTCAAAAGCATGCTAAACCTCTTTCTGGTTCAGCGCATATGCAAGGGTCAGCTTTTAGTTCCAACTCTAGTGCCGATGCGGGGTCCATATCCAGCCAGTGGCAATTCTCCTTCCCGACGGATATTCCACGGAAGACCTATATGCTGCCGGCAATCCTGCGACTACATAACGAGCCAACAGCCCTATGTCGATTGTGGATGTTTCTGGATATCCTATGAGGCTTCAAATTAACAGGCCGTGTTTCTCGCTGTACGCATCGAGGTTTAGTTTGTTCAATTAAAGCTCCCAGAAAGAAATATACCTCCACGAGATGATGCGAGATTTGACCAAAACTGCTATATTGGGATTGTGTACAACACGGGTAGTCCATGATTGCTGGGTATGTCTGAGCCAGCTCTGAATAGCAGGGGCTGTGATGCGTATCGCGCTCGATCCAACAGCCGCATACTTAAGCTTATTGGTTTTGAATAAAGCAGCCACATAACCTAAGCTCTGCTATCAGTAATACATATGATTTACCAGAGTCTTTAAGGGCTCTAGTATCTTCTGCTCGCACTTTGTCAAACATAGCACTCGGAATTGAGGCGGAAGCGAGATCGTCGCCAATTCAAAGGTGGAGCCGTCGGCATATCATCGCTGTTCATAATGTGTGCCGTTGATGCTAGTTGCGGCGCGCTTGGCTGGCAACCTCATATTGTGGCTGTGAGGATAGGTTTGATTCAAGAATCCACACAGCGTGTACGCGCTTTATCCTATCAAGGACTAGATATAGGCCACTGTCACGCACATGTCTGCAGTACTATTTGATGTAGGCTCTAGCCGAATTGCTGTCAACACAAAATGCGGCCACTTTTCCTCAAGGGAGACATATCATGGAACCACTAGATATGGGTAGTTCTTGCTGTATGCCAATAATGCGCACAGCGTTGAGCAAGTGATTTCGTTTGGTGCAGGGAATGAGAGTTCATGATCGATCGACCTGATAGCAATGGAGATACCTTGCCGTCTCCTGAAAGCGATGCCTTTGTTGGTACGGAAAAAAAGAAGGTGAGTCTTTCGGATGGGCTACTTGCTTGAATATTTTTCAGAGTGTGCCGCGACTGGCCCGTGACTTTCCTTGGGCACGTGGTGAAGCACTCAGTCCCCGCAAGAATGCTGACTTGGCTTGGGTAGTAGAATGAGTTATACACTTACAGTTGAAGATTCATACTCGCTTTTCTGTTTCCGGTGTGGATCTCCTGGGTGTTCCTATCGGAGATTATGAGAGCGCCGACTCCAAAGGCGCTATCTCCGTTCATTGGATCTATTATACTAGGTACGATTTGTAGACAAAGTCCGTTGCGAGACCAGCATTGCATATCTATTGCCTATGGAGACATTCTAGCGGACAATTCACAGCATCGATAGTTCGGAGATATCCTGAAAACCAGACTCCAGGCTCTGTCGCACTGCTCCTTGTCACCGGGCGAAGTGTCCGACCCGTTGTCTTTATCAACAATAAACTGTCGCAATTCATTGCTCTTCTCTATTACTACTAGATTTTGACAATCCTGTCTCTAGAGTCATCCACTAAAACTCAACCGTTATTGTCCAGCACCGACTTATTCCATGACCTGTCTGCTCACAAAATTCTCTACTAGCATCGAAAGTAACTCGTTGAGGTCTTGACGATCAACAAGGAAAATATAAATATCAATGAGCAGAATCACGTGAACATGATTTTCATTCATTGCAAGAGCTTATGTTGTTTGGGTACTATAGTGCCAAAGATGGGAAGATTGGGCAGTAGACCGAAAGCCACCAGTGAAAGTGTATACAGATTGTTCTATTAATATATCAAGATAGACCCACAATTTCGTAAAGGACGAAAAGAAATTATGGACGCCAACAAATGAAACAACCGCAGAAGCAAATATGCGAATAGCTGCCGATAAGCACACTATTCTGAACGCTAACCTAACTACGGAGTACAAGTAAGTTCTATGTTATCGGATAAGAAGTTCGGATCTTGATTCTATCGTAAGTTTGTTTTTACTAGCTACTGCATTTCCCAGCGATAGTTCTAGAGTGTCGATCTGTTGTCCTAATTACTCTTCACTAGTAACCTGAAGAGGAAAGGCGGGTTTGATGTCCGCTGTAATGTGGTAATCATTAGGGAATCAGAATATTACAATGATTCGGATAACTATGGCTGCAGTGTGACTAACGTGTTTCGATATAAGATGAGATATTACTACCGAATTTGTTGAAAGGATCCGAAGGGTGGGAGGGGTAAAGAGGGGAAATTGAAACTGAAGGTTGCATGGTGGCAGACAGCACCAAAACCTCGCCCCAAAGATAGTACTGACAAGAAGGAAAGTTGATACCAAAAATTACTTTGGTGGTATGATGAATCAAATTGACCATCAAAGGCACGGATACCTAGCATTGTTGATGCGGTGCTCGCATTGCACGCAAAAATATATACCCCGCCGTGTCCAGATTACACGTCGCTAATCCTGAAGGCCAATAATGGAACTTCCCGGGCAGTTGCAGGTAGGAACATCATGGGGATTGTTTGGGATTGGGCGGGTGTCGGGCGATTTCGTGGAACGGAAATAGATTGGTTGAAGGGTGATTGACGGGGTGCGTCATGTGCTTGATGTCTCGGCTGCAGGGGGGGAAATCGGGTTTGCAGGATGCATAGTACAGGAGTGACAGACGACACTCTGCAGTTGATTGATCGAGCTTTCCAACACCCCATGTTTAGCTATCAAAAAACAACATTTTATGTTGTGAGAGTTAGGAATTACAGCCTCATTCGGGAGAAATATTGCCGGTACTACTACGACCATCATCAACAAGAAGGGGTGCAATTGATTGGGAAGAACACTGCCGGGTGGGAATGGATGGAGTGGCGATGACGGGAGAGGGCGATCTGGCCAGATACAAGTTGGCAAGTGGGGATGGGGCTCGCGGGCAGCCTGACTAATGAGGATGAACTGGCGACTGCAGGTCAGGGAGTAAGAGTAAGTAGTAATGATACCATTGTGCGTAAAATTGAGGAGTTGTATTCCATGCGAATCATTGTCTTTGTTTTTTTACTGGTTTGTATTTTGTGCACGTGGGATGGAAGTTACTCGAAATGGCTGAATGTTTCTCAGCTCTGACTTGGGAAGCAACGATGCTTCTCCCCAACAACCACTAGTGTTAGTGGAAAGTGAGTTCATGGGAAGAGTGAGTCAACAACCGGTGATGTCAGATCCCCTGCGAAGGGCTCCAGCTGCTCCATCGCGTCTAAACTGCTCCAGGGAAGGTGCCTGAGGGCCGCCCAGACCGCCGGACGGAAAGTCCACGTCGGGCACCCCAGAATAGTCTAGCGCCATACGGAACTGGTACGGCTGGCCAGCTTCAAGGCATCTTCAGGCAGATCTGGGCTGATCCAGGCATCTTCAGGCAGGAACCTGCCCCCTTCGGCATAGGCCCGCCACCGCCCTCGCTGCCTGCCCTTTTTCTCTCACCTTCTCCTTTCCCCCCCCCCCCGTCGACTTCATCCTTCCTCTCAAGGTAAATCTTCATCAAGTTTCAATCCAGATTTCCCCCGTCAACTCTCGTATCTAGGGCACCAAGCTACCCTTTTCCTCCTATCTCCCCCCCCTCTTCAAGCTATTCCCATTCCCACTTGCTCCAAGGAATTTCAAGTACAGGCAGCCTTTAGCTCTCCTGAGTCCTTGTCTTAACCGCACACACAAACCCGGTCAAGACTTCCCCGCGCGCAACTTCACCACCGTTCAATTCTCTCCACGCTCAACTCCGTTGCGTCCTCAGCCATCAAGATGTCTACTGCCGTCGAGAACACTACCGACAACGTCGCCTCTGCTCCCGCCACTACCGCCCCCGAGGCTACTACCAACGGCACTGCTCCCGCCCCTGCGCAGTCCACGGACGCTGCCGCTGCCAGTGCCGATGAAGGACGTCGGTTGTACATTGGGAACCTCGCTTATGCGACCACTGAGGGGGAGCTGAAGGAGTTTTTCAAGAACTACAAGATGTAAGTTGCTTGACCTTGCTTTGCTTTGTTGTTGTTCCACCTGGCCTTTCGCCTCCCGGTTGGTCTAAGCTCCGTTGGGCTGGTCCTAGCGGTTCGGGGGGCCGGCGAGAGCCACGTTTCCTACACCCCCTTGCTGCCATCGGAGGTAGTACCGCGCAGCGGTGGTATGTGGCCACCACTGCAGGGACGCCAATTGTTCAGAGCTCCATTTCTGAACCCCTTCTTTGTCAAACATTCTTATGCGGGAAGTTACACCGATCTAACAATGGCTCTTTCACAGTGAGAGCGTCTCCATCCCCGTGAACCCTCGCACCAACCGTCCCGTTGGCTACGCCTTCGTGGACCTCGCCACTGCTCAGGAGGCCACCGCTGCTATTGAGGAGCTGTCTGGAAAGGAGATCCTCCAGCGTAAGGTCTCTGTGCAGCTTGCCCGCAAGCCCGAGCCTGCTGAGGCCAAGGCCGAGGGTGCTACAAGTGGCGGTGAGGGTGCCAGCGGTAACGAGGGCCGCAAGAGGGCTGGTGGCCGTGGCCGTGGCCGCGGCCGCGGTCGTGGTCGTGGAGGCCGTCTGCCCCGTGCTGGTCGCTCTGTAAGTGGCTCGTCATTCATGCTCCATCCAATCGGATACTAATCTACCATGTAGCAGGCCCCAGTTCAGAACGGTCAGGAGGCTGCTGAGCCCACCAACGTTCCCGCTCAGGCTGCTCCCCTGACTGAGGTCACCAACCAGAACGAGACGGCTGCTGCCACCGAGTCCAAGCAGGCTGGCAAGCCCCGTGCTCCTCGTCCCCAGAAGCAGCGCGGTCCTCCCGAGGATGGCATTCCTTCCAAGACCAAGGTCATGGTCGCTAACCTTCCTTATGACCTGACCGAAGACAAGGTACGGATGATGATTTCAGAGTTTAGAGTAACATACTAATTCCCTCTCAGCTCAAGGAGATCTTTGTCGACTACCAGCCCGTCTCCGCCAAGATTGCTCTCCGCCCCATTCCCCGTTTCATGATCAAGAAGCTCCAGGCTCGCAACGAGCGCCGCAAGGGCCGTGGTTTCGGTTTCGTCACCCTTGGCTCCGAGGAGCTCCAGAACAAGGCTGTTGTGGAGATGAACGGCAAGGAGATCGAGGGCCGTGAAATCGCCGTCAAGGTCGCCATCGACAGCCCCGGCAAGGAGGACGACGCCATCGCCCCTGCTGAGACTGAGACCACCGAGCAGGCGACTGAGGCTCCGGCACAGGAGAACGCTGCTCCCGCCGCTGCTTAAATGACAATCTCGTTCCCCACCTGAACGAACACACCTCCGTGGAAACTCGGGGGATCAATTGGAGGAGGTGAAGTCGGGACCTGTCATCTGCATGGTTTTTCATAGTGGGCGTCGGCTGGAGGCCAATTTCTTTTCCGGATGGGGAGAAAGGCGCAAGAGCAGAGGGGAAAGGTTTAAAAGCCTAAAAAACTTTGACTATTCTTCCTGTTTGATCTGGTCCTAGGGGGTTCTTCTATATGTTATATACGGATACCCGAAAGGGATTCGTTGTTGGAGATGAAAATGCCGTAATGTGATTGTCTGACGGAACCTGACCTTTGCTCACGAATCTTGCCATTCTGCCACACTGTGTATCTTAGCAATATTTATTTAGCTTATGATTAGCCGCAAGGCTGGCCTTGTAATATTTTGTGCATGTGTTTATCGTAGGATTAAATTGCACTCGCTGTATCTGTTCAAGGTCTGTTCTGTCGTGACACTTTATAGCTTCTCACTACATAACAATGGATATTGTATTCCGAGTATATAGTAACAGTGTCAGGAGCAGAACTGGATAGTAGTACATAGCGGTACTGTCATCCCCATCGAACTAACTTCCCCGCATTGCATCATCTCCAATATGTAATCCAACGCCTGGATTCGTGCCAATGTGGCGAGAAGTGTAAACAATCCACTACAATCAATACGGCGATTTAACCTCATCATTATTACTATTTGTACTTGCTATTGCCATCATTTACATGCTTTCGGTGTTCTAGATTCAATGGTTATAGTGGAATCAATCTACGTACTAATATTCAGATTTTACGTTCTTTCTACATAGAACATAGCTCCGATAAGAGTATTCCAGTTTGTACAGCAACCCATCTCCAACTTTACCCCCGAGGGACAGTATCTTTATCAACTTGGTGTTTTATTAGTGGCAGTTATACATTATCGTCTGTCTTAGAATGTTGCTTATCATGCAAATCCTGAACCCGAGCATAAATCGAAACAGCCTGATCGTAGGTCTCATGCGAGGTCCAGCCATCCCTGCTGAGGATTCCGGACAGCGCGTCCCAGAAATCTTGCACTTCGTTCCATCCTTCGCTGTCTTCGTAGTGTTTGTGGATTTCGTTGGGGGTGAAGGTGATGGGGCATTTGGTGGTAGGGTCTGTGTGGTGGAGGGTGGTCCAGTTCCTTCGGAGATGTGTTTTAGTAAATGTAGGGATATATCGAGTACAACACTCACTTCTGAATCCTGATTAATGATTCTCGTAGAGGTAAGATATCTCAGTTCCATGTGTTTCCTACAAAGTGGATTGAATGAGTTAATATCTTGCCGTTGGGGTATCGGAGTACTTTGTCCAGGAGTGGGTTTTTCTTCGCTGTGTATTTTTCGTAGAGGTATAGTAGGATTGATCGGGTGATCTCCTCTGAGGTCCTTTTGGGTATCGTTATCCCTTAGGTGGTTTGAGTAGCAAGTCTCCGGTGTAGTCGAGGAAATGCGGATGGCGGCCTTCGAGGAACAATGGACCAGCCCATGTGCTTTGCCAGTCTATTATGCTTGTGATGTGGCCGCTGTTGTCGACGAATATGTTAGGAGTGCGGAGGTCGGTGTGCCATAAGAATGACCCTAGGATGTCTTTATCCTGTGGGATTAGGTGAGGAGTGACGGTTAGGTATTTTTGGAGAAGGGAGATGTGTTCAGCAGGATCGTTTTGGCTGTAGGAACTGAATAGCGGATCATCTGGTGAGCGTGGCATTGCGTGTTCCTTGATCCAGGATATTACTCGATCGGCGAGAGCACGTATGTAGTCGATTGCAGAAGTCCCTGTTTTGATTAGTAGGTTAGATTAGAGATAGGAAACTGGTGAGAGAGACGAACATGGTCCACGATCAATATTCATATTTCCTCGCTCATTGCTCCAGAAGGCTGTATCAACAACCGGGCCGATGGAAAACCTCTCAGCGATCTTCTGCCTGACTTCTAGTGGGTAGTTGTCTCCTTCAACTATTGCAGGTTGAGATCCAGGAAGTGTGTCTTTCTGATTATAAAGACAGCCATATCTAGTGAAGTTAGAAATCACACCAAATTGGTCCTTCATTATGGGTATACAAACACAGAAAATCTCAATAATAGCAACTTTTGCTGGAATTTTACTATATCCTTCATTGTCTGAACCTTATGCTCAAGATCCATGTCCGCCCAGACGTCTGCAAGATTGCTACCCGTAGCATTCTCCATGACAATATACTCAGCTCCTACACGATTTGTAGAATTGACAGCCGAATTCCACGCAAGCACCTCGGGAACTGGAATATGAAGTATGGTCCTTAACCAGAATCCAAGTAAGATAAGAGCATGAAAAGGGCCATTAGCACGACCATTGGATATAAAATACTCACAAGATCCATCGTAGCAACCTCAGAAGCCGTCGTCAAAATTGTTGGTCCAGCATTCGGATTTGGTATCCGAGCGATAACCGTCTTCCTATTGTCCATGATGAGCTTGACTGATTTATTGTACGATCCTTTCCCTATTTTTGCCATACTGAGACAGCGCTCAGAAGATGAGGCTTGAATGGCAATTTTCTGCAGCTCAAGAATGTTGAATTCTCGGTATCTCTCTTGTAGTTGCTGCTTTTCGTCCCAGAGCCATCGTCCACTAGTATATCGGAAAAAGTCTTGGGGGTTTCCGACGATGTTAGACAGAGGAGGTTGGGAATAATGTCGGCTTAAGAGAGGTTCTGGGATTATCTTTCTTTGCCGATTTGATAGGCTATCCCGCAGTCTTCTTAACGTAGGCGAGGATATGTGCATGTTTATCCCACGATAGCATGAACTATGGAAATGGAGTATTGAAAGGAGCACAACGTAAACATTGTATGGTAAGGGTTTCGTAGTGAGGCAGATAGGTGGTATGTGTAAGTGGAAATTGTTTTGGTCATGGGCACTAGTGTACTTCTTGATTTAAGGGCGCATTGATTTAGACTGATTACCATTCTGACATAATAACTCTGTCAAGAACTCAATAGAATGGTATATATTGTAAGCACAATGACTATATACCAGCTCTATATGCTATGAAGCTGGAAACATCCCTGTATATACTCTACCGCCATGTATTATCCCACCCAGCCTGCTCGACAACAAATGCGATAGCCAACTCGGAGAACCGAGCCATGTGCTGGCAAATCGTTAGCAAGAAGATGGACAGGTTGAGTGCGGTCAACTTACTTCGATAGAGAAGACGCCCGTTTCATCGTCAACGTCCATCCTATCCTTGATGCCGTGTACGTAGGGGTCCATTTCACCCGGGAAAGAGCCCCCAGCGAGCGGGTTGCCTTCGGATGCAAAGGCAGCGGGGTAGTTGAGCTTAGTGTATGACATGTAGTCGGATCCAGCGTTGCTAAGAAATCATTCAGCACTTGACATGCCTCTGGGGATATTCTGGGGTCTTACGGGCCAAGTTCATAGACTTCCGCCGGAATGGAGATGTATTCTCGACTGAGGTTGAGGGCCCAGTTTGTGAGCGCTGCATCGGCTTGGGTTGCAACAAACCCGATGGTCTCGGTGGCGTTACGGGCAATAAAAGCCGTCATATCCTATGCAGATGTTAATAACCGAAAGTCAAAAGTGATTCCAAGTCCGTTGGATGATGGGAACCTACAAACTCCATCATGGCATCAATTTTAGCGCCCTGCTCCTTCTTGTACCGCGCGATGGCTTGGCTGCCCAGTAGCCCGGCCTCTTCAGCCGCATACCAATGGAATTCAACAGGCCCGTCCTTGGGCGTGTAGCCATTCTCCGCCAGAACGCGGAAGGCCTCGAGGATACTGACAGTGCCGGAACAGTCATCGTCAGCGCCAGGGGCGGGCAGCAGGGGAAAAAGATAATTGGCCGAATCTTGGTGCGCACCAATGATGGTCAAAGGTTGGGAGAAGCTGCGAACTTTAGGCTCGAAGCGTGCAATAATTGAAGATTGGCGGAAAGGATGGGTGAAGTATTCGAGAGAGATGTGGGTGCGGAAAGGCGATTTGGAGATGATCTTGGTTGAGTAAGTTCATGTTCAAAAATTGTGGCTGTAGGGGGTGGAGATACCGCAGCAATGTAGTCGTGCAGCCATTCGGAGCTCATCTCGCCGTGATAATCACCGTAGTATCGATTGTAGTAGGAGGTCATGTGCTGCAGGATATCGTGCATTCGTTCCGTCTCGATTTGAGAGAACAGCGGCTTGACGAGACCTTTATGGGACAGCTTGGGAAGATCTAAAGGGCGTTAACACAGTATTAATTACCTCGACAAAAGGGAGATTAACTAGGATCCCCAGCAAACGAAGCCATCGCCTGCTCTGCGTAGAAGTCCTGATGCTCGGTAATGTCCATGAACTTCTTTCCGCGTTGGCGGAGGCGCAGCTTGTCGCCTTCGGTCATCCATTCCGCCTTCTCTTCGCCCCGAATGTGCAAGAGACGAGGTTCAGCTAGAAAAGCTGCAGTTTCGGGACGTAGAGACACCATTGCAGCGACTGGGTCAGAATGAGCGTTCAGCGCCGAGAGTATGGCCTCGTCCACGACGTGTTTGCCCTGTGTATTCGGGACCTCGTGATCCGCGGCGAAGACTACTTGCGAGTCGGGAAGCGGGTACGGAGAAGCCAAAGCTGCTCCTGCAGTGCTCCAGAGGAGCAAAAGAGTAGATGTTCTCATGATTTACAGCCGTTTTGCTAAGGATGATCAAGAGCGGGACTATGGCGCGGTGAGGCCTTGAGTGCTGAGTGAGCTTTGTGGGGGAAGAGGAGAGACAAGAGTTAAATAAGCTCTCCGGCGGCAAGGGACAAGCAGCCAACGGTTGGCCCTGTCAGCCCCCGCCGGAGTCCGGAACCGCGCCATTTGCTGGCGGCCCAGCCTGAGATTTGGGGAAGTTCGATGCCTGTCAATAACATAGTACATTGCCAGCCAAAAAGTGGTTCCTTATCGGTGGATCCAATCAGGAGTCAATAATGCCACCATCTGGCGAAATCACCTTATCAAAGTGACTCATGTTGAGTGTAAAGAGCATAAGCACTATGTCAACAGTGTCATGTGAAAGTGCTTTAGTGTCTTCTATCTACTCCGTACCATCGATTGTTTTGTCTTGCCATCGCCTTGCTGCAAGTTCTTGAGTGACTGACAGCTACTAGCTATACTTTGGAATTGCGGTAGGTTATAACTTACATGGAAGGAGATCCAAAGTCGCTCCAAAATCACCAAATGACTTTACGTGTCAGCCAAGCGAAAGCTGTACGTATATCCTCAGTTCCTTGGTAGGCTATCCGATCGTATGTGAAATATGCTTCGCTTTTTCTGATTGATAGCTATGATGTTTGTCAGCGCGACGCCGTTAGATCAATTTACTCACTCAGAAATATCAGACAGTTTCATGGGTTGCGTAAAGGGGTCGACTATCTCAGTTCGCTCTCGTGCAATGCGAAATTCATCGCGACACACCGCGTCGCCTAAGATTAATCAACAAGAAATCTTCTCTCTAAATGCACTGACTGAAAGGGATATTGGAATGAGGTCAGCTCCAAAGAGATCGGCTGCAATCAAGCACTACACGGCCTTCAGACCAGCCAAGCCGAATCCCAAGTACCCGGCATTGCATAGAACCTCCACCTTTGCCATCTCTCCACTACACTGCTTCTCATGTGATGGTTGTCTACTCCTGTAACAGAACGTATTCAAGGCTTGCAAATTCACGGCCTATGGAAGATTGCTCTACCTTAGTCACTGTCATTGACTTTCCTGAATTACCTCTGGCAACAACTCTGGGAATACAGACTTTTCAGGAAACAGACAATGTCATAACAAGCACCATAAGTATGGGAGCAGTGGATCTCCCATCTTGTTGGTGTTGAGATGCCGTTTGAAGCCCAATGGGTACCATAGTTGGCTGAGCTGGAGCCATGGGACGGCGAGTGGAACTGCTGGCCGCATCCTCGGCAGACAAGTCCCGCCTTCAATTAATTGCACCCTTGGACACCACCATCTTCTCGAGTCCCATAGACATCCTCATTTTATTCCCTGTCTGTTGCGATATCTACTGCTAAGTGGACCCGGCAGGCAGAGTTTCATCTGGCGGGTGGAGAGACTAACAGAAGCTAAGGGTAGTGCCTCTTCTCCCCTCCGATCGGCCCCTCTCTTTCTCGCCGCTGAACTCACCGCATCCAGGGGCTGGAGAACATTGAGCAATTGCTGCCCGTCTTAATCCCGACCTTCATCTGTGCTCCCTGCTCTTTTCGTCCTTGACTCATCATGTCGCGAATGTGGGAGGTTGATCCGGAGACAAGGGCCAAGGTATGCCATCATCACCCCTCCATCCCCTGTTTCTGCCACAACCTCCGCGTCGACGTCGGAGGCCTTGGACAACACACGCTGACTTCCCCGGATCTGCTCTCCCCCTCTAGCTCCTCCAGTTCTCCAAAACCAATGGCAACGATAAATGCTGCGACTGCGGCGCCCCTTCGCCTCAATGGGTATGACAGTCCTTTATTCCTAGACATGCGCAGCACTGTCGCCACGATTCCGCACAACCGTACCGACCGACAATACGCCCTCCTTATAACCTCCACTAACACGAATTCTACATCCAGGCGTCCCCTAAATTCGGTACCTTCATCTGCCTGAACTGTGCCGGCACCCACCGCGGCCTGGGCGTTCACATCTCCTTCGTCCGTTCCATCACCATGGACGCCTTCAAGACTTCAGAGATTCTCCGCATGGAGCACGGTGGCAACGAGCCGTGGAAGGCATTCTTCGATTCCCACCCCATCACGCAATCCGAAGGTCGCACGTTCGAAGATTCCACCATAAAAGAAAGATACGAAGGCGAAGTCGGCGAGGAGTGGAAAGAGAGACTCGCTGCGAAGGCCGAAGGAAGAGAATACGTTCCGGGTCAACCCAAACCGCAACAACCAAAGAATAAGGAACCGACATCCCGGTCAAGCACACCCCTGGCTGCCCGGGGCGGATCCCCGGCATCGCACGACGGTGTGCCAGAGATGAGCAAGAAGGAACGCAACGAGGCGTATTTTGCTCGGCTGGGAAACGAAAACTCCTCGCGCTCGGAATCGGTACCTCCATCACAAGGAGGCAAGTTCACCGGATTCGGGGGTGGAATGCCGGTCACGAACACACCCAAATCGTCAGGTAGCGGGGCGGCAATTCCAGGATTCGATGATTTCCAGAAGGATCCTATGGGTGCGTTGACAAAGGGCTTCGGATGGTTTGCGACGACTGTGGGGAAGAGTGCGAAGACAGTCAATGATTCGTACATCCAGCCTACGGCGAAGACGGTACATTTTCCATCCATCCTCATCTCTGTTCGCTATGTACCAGTAAGATACTGATGACCTCTTTCACCATCTAGATAGCAGAATCCGACCTTGCAGCTCAAGCGCGCATTCACGCCGCCACCCTCGGCCAAAACATGCAACACGGCGTCCGTGGCGCAGCGGACCAATTCCATCGTTTCGTGGAAGGCCCCGACGAAGCTGCAGCCGCAGCTGCAGCACGGAGAGGCCGCGTTGAACCGGAAAGAAAGGACTTCTGGGACTCGTTCTCCTCCGTCGCGGCGCAGGATAGCCACCGGAGAACCGCATCCAGGTCGAGTGCTATTGGCACCGCGGCGATGAAGACGGGGCCTAGTGGTGCTGGCACTTCTTCGACTTCGTCTGCTGCTGCGTCGTCTGCAACGACGGGCACGGGGGCGGGCTCGTCCGCGACGGCGAGGAAGAGTACGGATGACGGTGGATGGGACGATAACTGGTGATGAGAATAGAAGGGACAGGGTTTTAGACACACACTTTGTTATTATTGTTCGGGAGAGCCTAGCTGGATAGGTTGCGTTAGATTGGTTGCTGATATTGTGCATTACATGCCTGTTTCTTTTGTTCATCTGGCTGGAGTGTTGGTGTTGTGCTGTGCTGTGTGATGTGACGAGATATTCTTGCATGGCAGTGTGCGTATACAAATCATGATTGATATTGATTTCCTCCATTCGGTGGTCTCTAGACTGGATTATAGATCATCCTACTTCATACTTATTATTCCAAACCTGACCTGACCCGGCCGTTAGCCACTCTAGAGTAGATAATATTTATAGTCAATTACCAGGCAACCAGTGGAAATTCACTCTGTATGCTAACCACACACTGTGTCTGCAGTTATCATTATCCCTGAACAACCACCACCACCACCACTCAGCTTATACTATTCTTCCCAATCTGCAATGTATTTCAGACCATCCAAAAGGTCCCAGGCAGCTTCATGAAGCCTCCTGAAATAATTATTTAGTTTAAATTATAACGGCCCGATCTCATTGACTTCGTAATGGAAGACCTATTATTCGTATTTATGAGCGGAATTGCCAGCGTTGCATCGCAGGACACGCTTTTTAAAGAGTTCTGACTACATCCATAGTAACCTCTTACCTAGTATAGGTGACAGTATCTTTCAGCATGCCAGTCCCTAACCCAAGTGCTAATCATTGGAGGTGATTCAGGACCTATCCAACAATTGCATCGCAGCCTCTTCCATGGCCTTAATCACCATCTCTGCGCTTGTATCTGCCCGAGCGCGAGTTTCATCTTCATCAGTGTCCGTATAATTATAATATCTTAGAATCCTCTCTGATATACTGCGTAGTAATATAATTCTGTTAGCAAAACGGGTTTAGCGTTGCCGCTTACTACTATATACAAGAAGTAGGCAGTGGGAGAAATGGGTTGTAGACTGTCAAGTGTACTTGGTAGAAGTGGTCTTGTATATTATGATCTCCAAGGCAAAGAGAATCAGGGTATTGAATTATCACTGTACTAATCGTTATCGACTTGTAGCGAACGCTAAGCAAGGGTGGCTATATCGGCGGGTTTCCTGAAGAGGCAGAAACAGTAGACAGAACTATGTATCTATGTATAACATTGGTAATAAAGAAACTGAACAGCCAAGCAAAGCCTGCCAGATTGTCCTCATATTAACCTTGCTTTTACTGCTAGGTTGGCGGACTTCCTGACAGATGATGGGGATGAGAATGCTCTCTCTGTCTGTATGGAGGCAGTGGCTCGCCATGTCCTATTCCTAGCTCCCTCTCAAGCTCTTGGAGGTTCTGCTGGTATACGACATCATGGTGCATGACTGTACATGGGGACATGTATATTCCGAACGGAATGGTCCCTGTGAACTGTGTTTGGAGTTTGCACGGTTAGTTCTTGGTTCGTTTAGGCTGACACCGCATCGCGACTAGTATAGGTAGGCAGATAGGCAAGATTGAAAAAAAGTAGGTAGGGCTAGCTACCTTGTTCTGTTGCGAAGACTCTGTTTCGTCCTCGCGTTCGCGTCCGAATTCAACGTTGTAACGTAGATTATGATGCACCTTGATCAGCTCCGACTGAACGTCTTGCGTGCAGGCGTGGAAATCCTGTGGAAGGTGAACGGGTATTGTTGAAGAGTAGTCAAAGTCTAAAGACTCGGGCAAGAGGGCTCTTGCAGGTGGTTGGACCGTGTAGCTCTGGTGAAGTATGACATGCTCTTTCCGAAAAATAAGAGGTAGGGGGTTATTGTAGTTTATTGCATCCGAAGCTGTGGGCGTGACTTTGAGGGCATGGGTCTCGGTGATGTGGATGGTGATGCTGCGGGGGTGGATATCAGATCGCGATTGACCTTTCTGCGGCTGGTCCGATAGCGAGGAATATTCGACTTGTAGGGGAAAGCTTGCTCCGAAAGGGATGTGCATGGGGATCGAGATTCGGTATCGGAGATTAAGTCTCTCGTTCAGATGCTCTTCGACTGACTAGGGGTAGGGGCTATGGTTTTAATCCTGACTCACTCACTCACTCACTCACTTATCCTGGGAGGTAAGCGAAAGGGGGTAGTGGGAGAAACACTCACCGGCACGACTTGATCGAGCAGGTTCGCATAAAAGACGTTGGGGGTCCGATGAATCCTAAGCGGAGAGGACGACTCGATATCTGAATAGAAGTGCCGATGAACAACACCCCGGACTTCGTAGGAATGATACTCGTGCCCCACACCAGTGACGGTATCCATCATTTCTCGGGCAAGAGGCAACTCGAACGGAAACTCATACCTTCCCCTTGGTAGTCGGAATGAGTTGTCTCTCGACGAGGCCAAAGTTTGGCTGCGTTCTACGGTAGTGCCACCCTGGCAGGGTCCCGCGATGATCTCAGGGCGTGGTCTAGGGAGGGATGAGTTAGAATTTTTATTTCTCTATTTATCTGTTCATGTTTCTTTCGTTTTCACCTACATTTTCAAGCTTCCTACTATTTTCACCTCGATAGCTTTGACAGAAATATCCAGGGGAATGTATAGAAAGAGTTTCCCAGAGATAGACGGCATGTTCGTTGCTTGGTCTTCCGGAAAGACTGGAATAAAAATACAGGATCGGTCAAGCCTAGCAGTGAAAAGAGTCAATTAGTCTATCTCCATTTGGACCTGGAGTATATCAAACACAGGGGCGGCATACCGCAGCTCGAACCGAATTGGTTTTCTGTTGTTGAACATTCGACTATGCCTCCAGAAACGTCGGGATACATCTGTTGCAGAGACCAGAAACTGAAGACGACTTTTGGTCCTGAACTAGTAGAAACATTGTCCGTTAAATACTAGCTGCCATACACAACTTACTATATGAATGTACGTGACCCATGTGGCTTTTGGAGTTGGCAGTGGAGACGCCCGAGAAGTTCTAATTTCGGGACAGCAGGAAAGATAAGAGAATGGGATGCCTCCTAGTATTATCGTGTAGTGAGTGCTACTCATGATTGTGAATGGTGTGCAGGATTTGTTTTCTCATAATCGGCCTGGCTATAGATAGATAGCTCCGTGCCTGCTCGGTAAATCTTCCTCTTTCGCGCGCTCTCTCTCTCTCTGAGCTCGGGAACATTGCCCTGAAGATTCTTGGTAACCAACCAAATACATTCACAGGATTCTATCGGATTCTTGCCTAACTGATCAATGTTAAGGAATCCCCCACAAGAAGCAACTTATTTAAGCGGCAGTCTGAAGCCAATGTCTCATCTAGTGGTATTCGTCTCCACGCCAGCGAATTTTCCAAGGCGTTCTTGAGGGGATAGCAGACTCGAGTCTCATCGACCCATCCATCACTGCGGCAGAACCTCACCTTCAAACTATTTACTACCAATGCATATTCTAGTAAGTAACAGCCATCAATCCTACTACTACATCCAGACCTCATAGATGAAGACGATGTGAGCCATCTATATGTAACAGAATACGAGAATCTACCAAATCAAGCAAGAAGGTGACTAAGGCTCTCATTCTGTCAGGTTGTCAACGATGACGGGCCGCCGTCGCGGGATGGATCCCCGTTTGTCCACTCCTTGGTCAATGAACTCAAAGCCCAGGGACACTTTGTCACTGTTGTCTTGCCAAACCGGCAACGCTCTTGGATCGGGAAAGCACATTTTGTAGGGGAGATCGTCCGCCCGACGTATTACTACCCTGACAGGCTGTTCCAATCCAATGATCCCCTCCCGCTGGATCACAGTAGCAACGAGGGAAACCATCATGAACACCCCTGGGTGTTAGTCAATTCAACACCCGCTGGTTGTGTGCAGATCGGCTTGTATCACAGCCATGCTCTTCACAGACATGATCAGGGGGAGGAGAGACCTAATCCAGTGGATCTGGTAATATCGGGCCCAAACCTCGGAGCGAATACAACGACTCTTTTCTCGCTCTCGAGCGGTACAATCGGCGGGGCTCTGGAGGCTGCGTTATGCGGGAAGAGGTCTATCGCCTTATCCTTCGAGCCACCGAGCAAGCTCCCCTCTTACGATTCGGATATGATTACAGAGGCGTCGAGGCATTCGGTTCGCCTTATCAATTATCTATATCACAACTGGGACGAAGGTGTGGAGCTGTACTCCATCAATGTCCCTCTGCAGCCTGCCACAACTGCTGCGGGAGAGAGGAAAGTCATGTATTCTCGGATCCGGCCCAATCGGTGGCTATCGGAGAGCCCGTTCCGGGAGGTTTCATCCGGGGATACAACTACTGCGCTGGATGACAATGACAAGATCCAATCTCCTCCGCTGCTGCGATGGGAGCCGGATTTGGCTGATATTCATGGAAGCACGGACCGCACATCGGATATGGATGATGACTGGATGGTGCGTGGTGGGAAAACCAGGTAGGTGGCCAGTGAGACCCTGCAGAGAAGACCTAGAAGTGCAGATGGACTAATCATGGCCGTCGCTAGTGTGACTCCGCTCAAGGCGAATTTTATGCACGCTGTCCAGGCTGAGGGCGAAATTGAGCTAGATGCTTAGCTCTCTTTTGAGGGCGGTGGGCGGAATAATAGTCTTCAATCGCGATGGAGACGGACTTGCTTCTCTGCAAGCTAACCTGCTCTTCCCATCGTATTAGAATTTGTATTAGACTGTGAGATAATATTGAAATCGTAGAGACCGACTTACTCAGATGACCAATGTCCTACCAGTACAGCCAGCCCACTAGCTCATCCACTCCCTCACCCGGTACTCTGTCGCCCAACCAATGGAGTCCTCAATCTCTCTCAGCTTCCGGTCGCATGTACCTTACCAGCCAGAATGACGCGGCATGACAGTCTAGAGACAGGCGTAACCCCAACATCACTGCCGGATGGATTGTTCGAGAGGGAGGCAAAGGAAAGCGAGGAGATCCCTTTTCGGGACATCGGGACTTTAACATTTGCCGATTCCCGAGTGCGTTGTCCAGAGAAATTGCTTTATTTCATTTCATCCTAATTTATTCTTCTTTTCCCCTACGACATGCCGATTGAGGCTATCTAGATTAGAAAATAGTCTAGATGGCCCATCACCATTCTGCGGTGTTATCGATGTGGAGTTGTAACACGGTCCGCTGTGGTTCGTCTGCGTAACCTGGCAATTTTTGCGAGAGTCGAGATCCCCATCCCAACTCACTACTGGCAATATTGCCGAGGGCAAAGGGTCTCAGAACCGATTGGAAATTCCCACTTCGATGGAAATGCATGATATCATCCCCATGCGCTAGGTATTTTGTTTAGTTTAAAACTGGAGGTACTCCGGACATTCCTTGATGGGCTCGGGACTTTTACCTACCTTGGAAGCATCTCGTTCGACCACAATTTCCAACATCTGTTGCTGATCGAGCTTAGCATGTTCTTCGCTGCAATACTTCAGCCATACAGAATGCCCCTGCAGCTTACGAATGACTGATGCTACATGTTTAAATCCTGTCCACTGATTTACTTTGCTGTCTTCTCTTACACCATTTCATCTCTCCAGACCTTCCTACTTTTCCCAAGTTCCTGAAGTTTATGTACACTTCGAGGTCCGTCGGATTTGGGCATGGCCGTCCAGCTCATCCGCAACTTCGGCACACGAAGGCTCGAAATCATCGAGAAGACGTCTAATACTTAATAAGAAACGAAGAAGAATATTGAACTCAACTATAAAGTATGGGGTCCCAAACACCAAAAACAACCTGGATATCGATGGTCTATTCTATCATTTGCCTTGCCCTTCTCATCTCCTCCTCACTCGGCATATTCACAATCATCATATATATAACTTTCTAGACCAGACGTTAGCAATCAAGGGAAAGAAAAATAGTACCAAGGTGATTTGCAACATACCCGCTTCAACAACTTATTCAACCCACCGCCCACAAACCCCTTCGTACTCTGATGAGGAACAGGCTTTCCCTCCGCACGAGCCTTCTCAAGCTCTTTATCACCTTTCGCCTTTCTTAACGCAGCATCCGCAAGACCACCAAAGAACGACGGTTTCGCTCCACGAGCAGATCTTCCCTCGATACCCATCCAGCCTAGGATCGTATCATCAGTGAATTTCCCGCCGGTGGCCATGGCAAGTAGGGACCCGCTGGCGGCTTTGTTGGTGGGGTCTGCGTATCGAGAAGTGAATTCCGGTTTGCGGCCCATGGCGAGGTTGCTTTCGGGATTTTTGGCGATCTAGGAATTAAGTTAGATGGGTGGTTGCAGGAGTGAAAGGGTATGGGGACTCACGAATTTAGCTTGATCTCTCTTATCATAGTATTCTTCGACTCCTTCCATCGCGCGATGTACTTTACTCAACAATACTTGGTGCTTTTTCTTCGTTGCCTCGTCGACATCCGGATGGTTCAGATCGGGGAAGATGAGAGGGGAGAATTGGTCGAAGGTAGAGTTGGCTGTTGCGTTAGCCGTCTGGTATTTTTGTTTGATCCGGTGGAATCCTTTCTCTGGGGTTCGGGCGGAGATGATGGTGTTGTTCACGTCGAGGTCGAGAATTGCTTCCTTCGATTCGGGGGCGTAGGTCATGAGGAGACAGAATAGGCCGCGCGGCATGAAGAAATCCTTGTTGATTTTGTCGAAGAAGTTCCCAGATCTATATTTATTCGTCTATTAGTATCCGTGTGTGTGTATGTGTGTGTGTGTGTGTGTGTGTGTGTCAATAGGGATATGCAAACAAACCTTCGTCTCCCATCAACAGCCATACCAATTCTCACAGCCGCATCGGCCACAATACCCATCACAAACCCAATCGTAGGATTAACAAAGTATCCCCCCACATTATTGGCCAAATTAATAACCTGAAACCACTGAGACCCAACACAGGATTTATTAGCCTGGTCGACATAATCGAGAAACATTTTCTGATCGATACCAAACTTCTCAAGTTCGGGTGCATAGGCGCGCACGAATCCTCTCTGCCGATCCTTCGGCCGACGCTGAGGCAGAACGACTGGATAATCAAGCTTCGGAGGGCCAAAGTCTATAGATGTATCGTAGTAGCTCCAGTTGGCAGGGACTGGATAATCCCGGACAAAGGATTCCGCTAGCTTCGTACTATAGTCGGCGTCGTCTTCATAGTTGGGGGTTGTAGTTGGGTATGTTACCCCGCGGAGATGTTCTTGTGCTTCGTCCAGTTCCCATTGGCGCTCGATGTCTTTGTCGACTTCGTCGTATTCTCGTGAATATGTGGACTCTGTGTCGTATTCGTGGACTTTGGTTGTTGATTTTTCGTCTTTGGGGGAGGGAGACTTTTCGGTGGGAGGTAGTGGGTCGCTCACTTCTCTTGATGCTTGCGGAGGAGGGTACACGTTGTGTGCTGGAGGATAACTGTTCTCCATTGGAGGATGACTATCAGGGGGTGGGTAGCCATATTCTGAAGGAGGGTAGGTGTTTTGCATGGGAGGTTGACCATGTTTCCAGGGGTGGTAGGCAGCGTAGTTTGGGGGATTGTTGTTCTCCATGGGAGGGTAGCTACTTTGTACGGGTAGTTGACCGTTTTGCACTGGAGGTTGGTTGTTTCCCATCGGATGGGGGTACCCATTTTGCATAGGAGGATAGTTGTTCTCCATGGGAGGATGAATATTATGCATAGGAGATTGACTGTTGTGGATAGGTTGGCCATTGTATACGGGAGGTTGGCCGTTCTGAGCAGGAGGGTAGGTATTGTAAGTTGGGGGGTGGTTATTCTCCATCAGAGGAGGGTAGTTGTTTTGCATAGGTGGATGGCCGTTCTGCACTGGAGGATAACTATTCCCTATCGGAGGAGAATAGCGGTTATCCATGGGAGGAGGATAGTTGTTTTGCAGGGGAGATTGACCGTTTTGCGTAGGAGGATAGGCATTATGAGTTGGGGGATAGTTCTCCATAGGAGGAGGGCTGATGTTCTGCATGGAAGGACGACCATTCTGCATGGACGGACGACTATGTCCCCCATCCTCGGTATGGTATGAAGGTGCCACGCTTTCAGTCTCTTCAAGGGGAGGCAGAGATTCCGCTCCCGCTTCCGCATGTTGCTGTTGCTCTTTGTGCTTCTTTTCCTGATACTTCGCTTTCTGGGCTTTGACGGTTTCCGAGACGAGGCCGATCCCGGCACTGGCTTGTCGGATGAAGTAACCCATGATGAATACACAAAACAAAGTACAATGAAAGGGGTATATTTCGCAGAAAGTCAAGTAAAAATTAATGGAACGATTCTGAGTCAAACATTCAGATCAGACCAGACAGAAGGAAATATTTATACAAACCCTCCCCTTCCCCCCTCCTCGGCGATAAGAAATGGCCCCCAACTATACTCCGTACTAGGGACTTCACCCGCCCACCCCCATCAAACAAGGGCCGCGTCAGCGCTAGGATACTGAATACCCCCACATAATTGGCTGTACTATGGCGAGAAAGCTTTTCTTTGCTACGCCTTACTCCGCTGTCACATCTTAACCTAAAAAAGTATCCCTGGTGTTCCACCTATTATGGGTCAGTTTGGGGGCGGGACAAGTCTGCCTTAGTATGTGATAGGCTGATTCTCAGGCAAGCTTTGACAAGATAATTCAATAATCTTGGTACGGAGTAATAACTGGTTAAGTACTGCTTAGGTATCTACCCAACTATATTGGCATGGAGAAATTTGGATGTGAAGACTATGTCGGATTCATGAGTGTCATAACTACATACAATAGAGAGTCATCGGCCTCAATAAAAAAACCACCTCTTAGATTGCTATAGATCAATCAATGTCAAAATTCTGCCATGTAAGTGTGTTGACCCTGGCTGATTTCTGCCCGAACAAAGCCTTGCGACAACTATCATCTCATAGACGAACCAAACCTAATGAGGCAATCGAGATGTTCGGGTGTGAATTGCGGGGGCGGCCATTCCTGTTACAGCAATGCTCATCGATGCACTAGCTTGTTATGGTTAGTATGCTGAGTTGGATGCCGATCTCCGTCTGAGCCCCTGCCTCAGCCGCAGAGCTTTGGTGGAACACATCGGAAATTGTTACCAGGATGTCAGCCTCGAGCAAAACTAGAGATGTACAGCCGAACATTGATAAGGCTAGTATGATTAGGGGTGATCAGACTGTGTGAAATTCCTCTAGGAGAAGATCACGTGGTGCTATCAAGTGTAGTATTGTGAACATAAGTTCTAACTCAATGCGGAACTAAATATGTATATGGAGTATATACATAAGTGTATATCATCCAATTTTATAGGGTCGCAATAACACAACTATTGGAACTTGACAATGATACTATAACTACTGTCATTCTATTCTTGTTAATATCTAAAGAACAACCTACATAAGATGCCCCGCGGCCGGCAGCCGAACCGGGCCGCAGAAAGGAAGACAGAGCAACCGGGACCCTCGTTATGACGTGTTCAGAGGAATCTTGATACTGATTGATCTACTTCATGTGAGAAGATGATATAGCATCAGACTAACCTTAAAACTAGAACTAATCATCCCTGTCTTAAATCAGAATTAGCTATTCTTGTCGTACACTACCCAGTATGTCAGCATTAAAGATACTTGGAGGTGTGCAGGGTAATGACAACTTTTTTCTTCTTTTCTACTTTTTCTTCAGAATAAGATACGAAGTTTATTAGAGGTTAGAGACATTCAACCCTTAGAGCTCAATCAGTATTAGCACGAGAAATATCACGTGCGTGAGCTTATTCAGAACCACCATCTCTCTCATCCAGCCGAGCTGCTTCTCCAGTTCCAGTCTAAACCGTTTCACTATTCCGAACCTGTTGCAACTCTAGGCCTTGACCGGCTTCAGACTCACATTCAAAGGTGGATTATGCCAAACGATCCAGGCCCTTTGGTTCGAAAGCCAAGTCTTGGGATCCGTAGCGATTTTGAAATCGAAATGTAGAAGCAAGTTGCAAATGAACAGTGACACGATGTAATGCGCCATGCTTGTAAAAGTTAGTGTTGCTCTGATCTTAGGAGGAAATAAATGACTAGATCAAATCCAATAAAACCTCTACAAACAAGAGGGGGCAGGGGGTAACTTACTATTGGCCGATGCAGTTATACGGCCCGACAGAAAAAGGCTTGTACGCATCCTTAACATCCTTAGTCGTAAAGCTGCTCTCCTCCTTTGTATTGTACCATCGCTGAGGGGCAAAAGTCTCCGGATCATGAAAGTTATCAGTAGAATGGAAAGCCGCAAGAGGAGTAACATAGACACGTGTTCCACCCGCCACCCATTTCCCAGCTATAGTGACTCCGGGAGACGGAACCAAGCGCCCAGGAGTAACAGGCACAGCCGGGAACACACGAAGGACTTCCTTGATGCAGGCGTCCAGGAGGGGCATGTCGACCATGTTCTTCATAGTAATATCGGAACTGGTATGGAATTTTGACCGAATCTCATTCTGCAGTTCTTTGAGAATGTGTGGGGCAAGGAGAAGATTGGCGATCAGGCCGCTCAAAGCCACCGCAGATGTTCCGGATCCTGCAATATTCATGAGTGGTGCATTGGCCTGGATCTCTTGTAAGGATATGTTATCTGACTTGGCATCTGTGAGGAACTGCACGATATCTGCGCGATATGAGTTCGATGCCAGTCGTTTTTCGAGTCTCTCATCTGTTGTCGAAAAGTAGAGTCGTCGCATTCTGAATACTTCGCGGAGAATTGGCTTAAGAATGATTCTGGCCAGGGGAAAGTCTGCCAGTGCTTGAATTACGGCGGCACTGGGAACTATGATTAGTGAGGCGCGCGCAAAGGCCCGGTGCGTCGTATCATCCAATAAGTTAAGTGGTTCTCCGAATTGAAGGTCATTGATCATATCAAAAAGGACCAGATTCAAGAACAAGTTTATGTCAACCGGCTTGGCTGTGTGATCAATCTCGGCATAAAGCTTCTTGATTAGCTTGTCGATATGCTGGATTATCAGAGGCTCCTGGGCAGCCAGTGCTTGCTTTGAGAAGGCCCGGGAATACAAACGTCGCAGTCTGGCATGATCTTGGTTGTTGGCGGTGACCAAAGAATGGAAACCATATTCCCCTGCCATAGCCCTGAAGAATACCATATTCCGGGGTATAGCGAGGGGCCAAGCTGCGCTACTTGAGTAGATGTCCTTCCAGGCGCTTGCGGCGGTGTAGCTGAGCTCATCGGGAGCCACGCGTACCACTGGCCCGTACTTTGCATGCAGCTTTTCCAGTGTATTGACTGATCTGCCAATCAAGACTAGAAAGAATATGGGGAGGCGGCTGGAAGCCATGATACGAGGCCCAGGATAGTGTTTGAGAGGATGAAAGAAGATATTGTAGATGATGCATAAGATGGAGTACTGTTGTTCTTGTTAGTGGATGGCACAAGCAAATCGCTGGGAGGAACGAGAGTGCTCACAGGGACAAAGGCCCAAGCAAAGGCTTTGAGAAGGAATAGAACAGATAGTTCGTCCATGACGATGGCCATCTTGCTCGGTAGTTGCTTAGAAAAGTTACTGAGGTTCAGAGATGAGGGGTATGTCTGAGGAAACGGGTAGCCTGTAGTAGAAGGACCGGGTTAACGTCTTTATAGATACGAGCTACCGCTTAAGATTGGAACCGAGGAAAGCAAGAAAGCAGTCACTCACCATCATGTGGTGAGAAGGAAATTCAACATGGTCTCATGATCTCCACCGTATGTGGCAGTGGAGAACAGAAGATTTGAAAAAGACGAAAACAAAGTGAAGTGAGTCTGGAAACAGCAAGAATGACAAATTGTGTATTTGCTAAGTAAGCGATGAGCTCGATATCATAATGATCACACCGAAACCCTGAGGTGTTCGATTATAAGGTTCATGATATTTGTGTGATAGCTTTGGCCTGACACATATCCCATAGAGGGATAGAACAAGCACTCGGACTGACTTCCCCACATTTTTTAGTGGTTATATGCCTACTGGAAGTTTAAGGATCAAGCACATGCAATGGTTATCACTTAGATATGTTTAGGAGACATCATGCCTGTGACATGTGCTTGAGATTGCTGATTCGTATGCATTGGCCATCCTTTCGATGTACACTTGGGCACTACTCGGACGCACCTCGCTGAGTTTGGCCATATGTAGATCCTGGTTACCAGGATACTTCCATGAGTGTTCTTTGTTGTGTTGCATCTTGTAGAGTTTGAGATGAGCTCGAAGTTGGGATGCCATGAAAGTAAACTTCCGCTTATCTGATATTCCGGGATCATCCCTGTTCTTATTAGAGTTGCTTGAGATTCCAGGTCACACATGTGGCACATGCACGCAGATCTAGCCAACAAAAACCAACAATCACTGTAGTATGGCATTGGCGAACACTTTATAGAGACTAATGCAGTGTGAGATGTGACATGCCACTCAGGGCATAGCGTGAGACCCCATCTCCCGCTGTCTCACAGATTTCACATCAGTGGGCCGAAGCCGGTGTGCTCAAGCCACCGTGCTCGCATGTTCGATCTTCTTCTGTATTTGTGTAAATTCATGAGTTTAAGTGCACGAAATGTCTCAATCAGCTTTATCTGTTCAGATGGATAGCATTCACCACGTGGAATTCATTGTGAATCACGACTACCTGAACCAGGTAGCGATGGATGTCTATAAATACGAGACTTGTAAAGCCTATGGACCAACTCATAATCATAACATTATTATTACACCCCTCCCTCAAAAACGCCTATTGACAGTACGCCCTAACAATGGGTCAAATCTTCTCCAGTGACCAAGCTCCTACCGAGGCTGCCACCAGCGACCCATCTAGGGAATTCTTTACTGTGGTATCGGCTTTTCTCAAAGAAGTCTTTCTCACTATCCCAGAAGTCCCAAGCAATGACCTTTTCGATGATGAAGTCTTTAACCGGTTCAAACATTGTGGACTGCCCTCTGAGGTCGTCTACAGGTATTCCAAAGGAGCGGCCTTCATGGCCCGATGCTTCTATCCACACCTAGACCGCGACACCCAGTTGTCCATCGGAGTGTGGACATCATACATCTTCTCAATTGACGATCTCTGTGAGGGGCCCGAGTTCAGAGAACAGCTCAAGGAATACCGCGCACACTTGCTTGGAGCCAACCAGCCAAAGTGGGCCTACCTTCGTGGCCTATTCTCATCCTTGCAAGACCTCTGCGACCGCTATGACCCCTTTGTCGGAGACATGATCCTCAAGTCCTCACTAGATTACATCAGCGTGAACGTCTTCGAAGTGGAGCAAAAGGGACGTCTCAATGTAGATTCCAACACCCGTCTGTTTCCCGAATTTTTGCGGCAGAAGAGCGGTATCGGAGAGGCCTATGCATTTGCCAATTTTCCCAAAGGTAGTCTCGACATCGCGTCTTACATTACCCTAATTCCGGATTTGGCGGCTGTTGTGCCACAGCTCAATGACGTGGTATCCTTTTATAAAGAGTCGATTATCGGCGATGAGCAGGATACCAACCTGATGCTTGTATCTGCAGTTGAGGGCTGCTCCGCTACTGAGGCGTTGAAGATGACGGTTGACCGGTGTCTTGACAGTGTTCGGAGGATGCGTGCTGCCTGTTTGAAGAATGAGGGCCTTCGAAATGTGGTGAATGCTTTTGTGCAAGGTTTTGCTTTGTATCATTTGAAATGGTCGCGTTATCATATGGAGGACTTTGGGGATTATCGGGATTGGCTATAGCAAGCCACTGAATTTGGCGGGTGTATGTAAAGTCGATGTACGAAGTTGGTTTTACTATACATGACTTGCGTTGAACTGGGGAGATCAAACCTGGGTATTTGGTGGCCATTTTTACTGAGAATATGCAGTATCTTGAACAATTTTTGTCACTTGGATAGATAGTTGGACTGTTTCAAGCTTCAGCTCATATGTCTAGAGCAATGAAAAAGACTATTGTGTTCTCCTAAAGCATAGACACGTACATATGAGCTTGATCTGCAAAGATAACACTATCCGTCGCATAATTATATGCTTGCACAGTCTACACTTGCGATAGAGAGATAGGGTCCCTGGCCTCTTGCGTAAATAACCGCGTTTAGGAGTTAATTCCAGAACTGGCTATTCTGGTTGATGCGATATAGCTTGTAGGAACTATGGTCTAGACATGTGCGGGATGGATTGAAAAGACCCGGGCGATGGCTGAAGATGTCGACTATAGAGTGGGGCAAACTTAACAATACATAATTGGCTCAGATAAGATGAGCCGGGCAACTGAACTTTGCCCTGATTAGAGACCTATAGATAGCTAGGCGTCACGCAAGAATGCTAAAGATGACGTGTCTGAGGGACCAACTAGTGTAAGTCAACCGCTCGCTTCTTATTCGACAGATCGGAATCCATCGACGCCCGGTCTCCATACAGGAGCTTCTGTCACTCTTCTAGAGCGAAACCTGGACTTCGGCGCAATTGCCAAGTTAAGTAAGTGTGTTGGTATAGACCGCATTACGGTCAAGGCCAGTCGATCACTCAGCGGGGCATTGAGGGGGGGAGGGGATTATTGTGGGTCAGGGCGTTGGATATGTTGGAGGCATTGGCAAAAGACACAAGACACCAGGGGGGTCTAGTGGATACTTGACAATTGGTGAGAAGTGAACCCATTGCCATGTCTGCAGTGCTAATTGATTGACACTGTTGCTGTTAATCATTCGAATTCAGTCCACAGCAAGGATATGCAAGCTATGGTCTGTAGCGAGCCTACTATCAGCGGCAGATCAATACCTGTAGACAGTGAACAGAGTTTCAAGACAGATAAAGTATATGAACAGGATGCAAATCACTCTCAGCTTCCAAAGAGGGGTAACATGCCTTCTTCGAGAGTTCTTTGCAGCCGATACTAGACTAGAGGCTAGATAAGTCGTGATCGCTTAGATAGCGACCTGGGGCGGATCCACAGATTAGTAGTTGGGGAGGTCTTCAAGTAAAACATTAGCTGCCTAACTGTACGGTCAACCCTCGAGGATTAGTACGCTAAATGAAATGATAGGTAGAAATATCTAGTATGCTGTGAAATATAATGGTCTGAAGACGCAAATTGTATATTGTTATATGGGTCAAAAATTCTAATAGAAAATCATGGATCAGGGCATGATGAAGTGTGTACACCCACCAAGTTGAGCACTCCACCTTAATGTCCAATATACTGGGTATTATGAAGTGGGAGTATCAATTGAGAAGCCTGCTTTCAATCTATAAATACAAGTTCGTTACGTAGGATTCATTGTGTAGTTCAAAAACCCTGCTTTGACACAGAGTCCGCCGGAGAAAGAGAAGCTATACCGAGCATGTGTAGTATGCAGTCACCAATCAAGCATCTGGCATGGGGCTGCTTATCAACACTCAGCTATAGACTCCACTTCACGCCACAATTCACAATGTTTCGTGATGATTATTCCAGAAGACGAATAAAGTGTGCGTCCCTCCCACTTTGTCTCCTGCCATGAGCCCACTCATTCATGACTTTCGGCACTGCCACCTCAAGTTCCCAGCTGTATATTCTAACTATTTTCTGAATTTATCACAAACTCACGCGATATCATAGTCATGCCTGGACGGATTGAAGCAGAGCATTGCAGCCATGTCAGCGGTTCTCCGACATTAGCACCAGAGGGACACCCAGAGGTATCCGTGCCTCTCTCATTCCAGGACCCATTTACCCTCTGTCCCCGGGCGAGCACATTGCCAGGTTCCGGTGATGACATGCCCCCGTCGACTGATACATCCCATTATCCCTTGCCTCGACGCAATTCTGTGTCCGCGGAATCCTTCGTGCCCGGCCAGCAGAGCTTGCCAAGCACCAGCTTTGATATGACCGAGGAACAAGCCCATCGTCTCGTGCGCGCGGTGAAAGAAGTCTTTCTCTTCTCCGCCCTGGACAAGGAGCAATATGCACAATTATTGAGCGCCTTTGTCGGAAAGGCCGTTCCTATCAAGGGCACCAATGTATGAATAACCACAGGCCCTCACCCTTAGCATGGAGCAACACAGCTCACGACACGCTAACCTACATTACCAGGTAATCACACAAGGCGACATAGGTGACAACTTCTACATCGTCGAGAAAGGCAGCTTCGACATCTACATCACCCTCGCCTCCACCCCACAGCCAACCACCCCCAGCATCGGCACCAAACATGGATCCGCCCACCCCGGCGACTTCTTCGGCGAGCTCGCACTGCTATACAATGCCCCTCGCGCCGCAACCATCATCTCCACCGAGCCGGACTGTCACCTCTGGGCCATCGACGGCGTATCCTTCCGCCGCATCATGGCGGAATCCGCATTCGCCCGTCGACGAGTGCACACCTCTTTTCTAGAACGTGTCCCGCTCCTGGCCGGGCTGTCTGGGCGGCAGCGTTCAAGGATCGCAGAGGCGCTGCAGACTCGGCGGTATTGCGCTGGAGATACCATCATCCTACAGGGGGACCTGGGTAGTGATTTCTTCCTTCTCGTGTCGGGAGAGGCTCGCGCCTATAAAGTGGGGTTCGTGGGGAGCGTGAAGACGTACACGTCGGGCGGGTGGTTTGGGGAGCGTGCTTTCCGGAAGAATGCGCCACGAGCTGCGAGTATCATGGCCATCACGGATGTGGTTGTCGCGGTGCTGGATCGGGATGCGTTTGCGCGGTTGCTGGGTCCGGTGGAGGAGATTATGGGGAACACGCAGTATGAGGGCGTTGTTGATGAGGAGGAGGTGGTGCGGATTGGGTGAGATAGAAGGGGTATGTAATGATTTATAGATCGATTTGTTATACTGAAAATTTACCAGTAGAGATATTAACCAACTAGCTGTTGTCTGATGGTCAATCGTCAGAGAATATCCCCCCTCCATTTCATGACGAGTCTAAAAAGATGACTGGAAGTCAAAAATCATGCCCGAGTTCCTCCGATGCTTCAAAATGGCTTACTTTGGCTCGTGGCTGTTAGGTTTAATATTTGAATATAGCGGTCTTTGCGGGGCCATATTTCGTAAGTTGTCAAGACGAAGGGTCAAAGATATATAGATTTGATCTATCTGATCTCAAGAGAATGATTGGTGTGTGTTGGAAGAGGTGGTGGTCAGAGACCACGCAGGAAGAAAGGCGAAGGATCAGCTGACAGCTGCCTGGCTGCAGTGAATGTCTCAACATAAGTCACCCGCAGGCTCTGAATGTTCAAATGCCTGCTTTCAACGACATAAAGTGGGCATGAAGCTTTCTGTCCAGAATATACTTTAAATGTATAGGAAAGAGTCCATATCAGTTATAAATAAAGCTGTGAATGATGCTGGAAATACTTCTATGATATCTAAATGTCCTGTCTAGTTGTCTCGGGTTGCTCAGAATACGATCAGCAATGGTTTCAAGAATAGTGAGTCTATTTAGAATTGATGAAGTTTGCACTTATATATTCATATTGGGAAGAGGTCCTGGGAGGTGACTATCCTAGCCTGGAGGCTGATATCCCGCCCATCGGTCTCACAAGCATGAAGACAGGGCCTTGCTCGTATACAGGTACTAGTTGCAGATCGACGGGGTCAGTAATCCATAAATCCAGTGGATTGGGT
Source organism: Aspergillus niger (assembly GCF_000002855.4). Lineage (NCBI taxonomy): Eukaryota > Fungi > Ascomycota > Eurotiomycetes > Eurotiales > Aspergillaceae > Aspergillus > Aspergillus niger. The sequence goes on from NT_166532.1 coordinate 102,761, forward strand.
AATCTGAGTCCGTTGACCCAGCTTCAGCTTTTCTAAATTTCTCGAGAGAGGTCAAGTGACCTGTATACACCATCTAATAATTACAATTCAAGGTTTCACTCGCTGTGACCAAGCAAATCAGATGATAAAACATGATCCTGTCAAGTAAAATAATTTATTGCTCCGGGATTTTCCACTAAATAGTGCGAGTGTGAAATAATACAGCTGCTTGACAGCTCGCATCGCTAGGGAATCCATCTCCATACCCCGACAGCAAAAATTCCACCAGTACAATTGAGTGTTCTACCTGGAACCTGGAGAGCACTGCATTGAGTATTCAGTCCTTGTAGCGATACCTTTCCTTTGTCACTGTCTCCAGAGTCGGTACCGCACCCTTATCTATACGTTTCACGACGCCGTTGAGTAGATGAGCGCCGAGTGTGGGACAGATCTTATGGCAAGTGTTCCCAAAAGATGCACTTCCGGTCTGGGTTGCTTTAGTAAGGATTCATCCAGTTGCTTGCACAGAGCTGCGGTATCAAACCGGGGCTGGTCCACGTGCATGTCTAACGGGATCGGCGACTGTAACTCCCGGCCGCACCGGCCACCCCTAGCACATCGCCCTAGAACCACTGTACTACTTATTGCTAATTCACAGCCTTTAATGAAAAGAGTGGCTGTATGTAGAAACGCGTTGGGCGGTGTACTGGGTGGCCGGTGCGGCCGGGAGTTACGTTAGTAGGTACTAAACAGAGCAGAGTATTTAACGAAGGATCATTAACCTGTATTGGAATTACTCAGTCGAACAAAAATTATCATACACAAGAAAGAATACCTCTCTGGGATTTAGTTTGGTGGCTCCGGGCGGCTAGGTAGCCACATGGTCACCATCCACTACACAAAAGTATTACTTCCACAAAATTCTGTCTCGACCATCAGGGTCTTGGGATGGGTGCTACCCCGGCTGTATCATATCCAAGATATGACGTAAATCGATCAATCAATCAGCACTAGTCTACTACAGGCTAGCCGTACTTCTTGTATTGCTATACGCAGTGTCTAAGTAACGGTCCTCACTTCATATCGCCGCTGGCACATACACACAGCCAAGCCACCGCCACCACTAGCGGAAGTCGTAATGTAGATCCTTAAACCGCACATCTCCAATCCCCTGTCGAGGCGGAGAATTAGTCGGATTGCCCCTCCCCCACTCCCTGTCCCCCTTAATCACCAAGACAATCGCTCGACTCCTCTTCCACCACAATAGTGGTAATATAGTACGCCATCCCTGCTATTATCATAATGAATAGCCAGGCCATATTCCTGAGGTATATACATGGAGCACGCTCAGAGAAATCTAAGACTGAATAGTAACCCTGTACAGAACTTAACAATATTAATAATGAGAATAAGTAGTAAATCCATAAAGACTCATACCATTCTAATCACGCTATTATTCTCTAGAATCAACCCAAAAATCAATCATGCCTTTTTGTTAGGATTTCTCTAAACCTGTCGTGTGTGTATAGTGTATACTTCAGGAAAATAGCCCAGCTATTCTTGATATCAAGTTTATTGTACTACAAAACACAGAGATTAAACATCATTACCCAGAGAGGTAAGGGATTGGAAGGAAAAGCCTAAGTGTGGATGGGGGGATTCGACTAAATCTGTCATGAAGACGCCACGATGCAGCTAGTCTCCAGGGATTCTGAATCCTACGCCTGGGGTCCTCTCTGACGACTATCCTCACTGCCCCGCCCCCGTTGATTGACTATACGTGTGACACTTCGAAGAGCCTCATCCCCCACCGGCCGTTACTGTGTGATAAGGTTACGGTGGTACTTTAGATCACCATGACTGTAGGAGCAGCTTCCCAACCCATACCTAAACCCCGTGACATGACATGCTCAACTACTACTTAGTGTAGTCTGAGGACTCTTTAGGACTAGTGTGATACAACCAACTATCACGGTACACTTTTCCGACGAAAGGCCTGAATAGTACTAGTAGGTTCTTTAAGGTCCAGCATGTACGTTGACCCAGGCACACAGTCAGACACACGGGGTCGGAAGAGAAGAAGGAAGGGAGGACTGGCATTCGGTCGGAAATGCAGAGATCCCTGCGAGTACTCCGTGCCACTGGTACTGTGCGTGCTCGGTGTCATTTGTTTCTTACCGAGTCGATACATTTCATTTCTTTCTCTCTATTCCTTTTTGTTTCCTCTTTTCCCCCTCTTGCCTCTCAGCATTTCGCCTGTCAGATGAATCCGTCACTGCAAGGCGCCAGGCCTAAAGTGGACTAGTGGTAAAGTCTATATCTCTAACCCTGGAAGAGCAGTGGTGCTGGACAAGCAGGTTTCTTCACCGAGCGACTCATTCAGTTTCTTTCGTCTCTGTGTGTTTTCAGGCCACGTTGGGCTGCAGCCTGGATGCGGGCGCCTGTAATGAAGAGGTGTAATCATCATACCGGACATGTATGATCGTATGGTAACCGAATCCGGTCGAATGCGAAGATAATGGGATGCTTGATCTGGAATAAAATAAAACAGAACATATTAAAGATGAAGAGAAAAGAGATAGTAAAAAAATCAGAAACAATGCTCAATAAACTCTTCGGTTCTGCTGCCAAGAAAAGAACTACGTCATCTTCACATTTTGACAGTCCTCACTTGCAGCTTTTATGCTACCTGGCTTAGAATCTAGACTTTTACCAGATGGCTGACCGGTTAGCTCGAATGCACTACTGAGGAATCACACTTGAAGCGCACAGAACTGGGTTCTGACTTCGACTAGTATGTGCCAGACAAATGGGCTGATTACCGCTTTCGCTACTCCGTACACTTTACAAAGATCCCCTTGCGGCCGATGCCCCGAGAGTGGATCATACTTAGCTCGGGTAGCCCAGTGATCCGCGGAACCGCACCCCAGAAGATGTGCGGAAATTAAATTGGTTGGTGGGGCAGTGCCCTCGGACAGTAGGTTAAAATAATGTCGCAGCTTAGCATCCGGAATTCTAGGTGCAAATATTGCCAAACCAGACAGCTATAAGCTCGTTGATCGGTATAGAGGTTTTTTTTTATGAGGACTCTAGATACGCTAGGTGGTATTTTCCACTACTATATCTATTCACCTTCAGTATTATGGCTGGAGATACCGCACCCTGTCTACAGTTTTCGCAACGGTATCAACCGAGGTAAAAGCAATCTTATCGTTTAAGCCTTCCAGATAGGGGATCAAGCATAGCCACAGACAAGCTCTTGGGAAGCCTTCAAGGATCGGTTACCTAACCGAAATTCGACCATCAGATGCATGGCTGACTCGCTTGGCTGTCCAATTGAGACCCTAGGTAAGGTATTATAGATAACATGGTCGCTGACTTCTGTGTATCCCTCAACGGACGGGAGTGTAACGCTTGCATCTCGCCAGAAAACTGTTTTTGTTTCCCCTTTTATTATATCCTTTCCTGTTCGGGGTTTCCTTCTTTTCTTATTTTGGTGCTTCCATTTTTCCCCTCTCATGGATTTATTGTGAATTTGCAAATGTGGAAATAGACTTTGGGCTCCGGACGTCTGGACGGGAACCCCTACCGTGGACCGCTTAGAGACCTGCCGTAAACTCTGGTTACCCAATGGTTTAAATTTTACGCTGCAGTAGGAGTTTTCCAGTTTCATTTTGATTCACTCATTCGAATATTTATTTTTCTACATCCTCTCCATCCGGTTATTCCCCCCTTTCATTCCTTTTAATCATGATCACCGCTATGATTTCTGGCCTGTAATTCCTATTTAAACCCCCGCCTTACCCCAAATGAAAGCAACCAGTCGAGGTACCTTCAACATGTGTCTGCCTTCCTTTATATAGTTCTTTTCCCTCTCGCCGTTGAGGTTCTGCGTGGCTGTGGCCGTGATGCCTGTAGTGGCTGTCTATAGTATGCGCCAGGGGAATACCACTCTCGAATAATATTTGTCACGTTGACAAGCCACAAACCGAAGATTAAGTTCTCGTCTTGCTGGGATCTGTGTCCAAGTCCCGCCTCTCTGGACTTCGTCAGTCTTTTCCATCATGCGTTACACATGAGAACATGGCTTACCTGAGGGCACGATACTATGCTACCTGCTACGGGGATCATGTGTCTTCCTAATGAGTCAATCGGGCCTCCATTTGCTACTCTCGACGCAGGCACACGAAGAGAGCAGCCATTTTCTGCTGCAGCTCCCGTGTAACCCCTGCCATGATTGACGGCTCTGATAGGCTGACTATTATTCTGAGAAACTTAATGTTGCCTCCAACACGTATAAAGAGGGAAAACAAAATTACTTACGTCTAGAAGTAGGTATTGACAGGCCGAATCTGGGATTCAGAGACCTGTGACTGACAATTACTGAGGAGTACTCTGCTTCAGGCACCCACCCTCCGCCTGTGTGACACCGGGTCTATCATGACCCAGAATATCCACATAGGCCTTCATCCATTCTGGCCAATCTTGAAGCTTGAAGCGTCCCGTGTCTGAATGCCCTGTTCATTCTCATTATATAATGCTTTCTATATTCAGAGCTCCATGAGGACACATGACATCTGCAGTATGTGTGCCCGGTCGGCTCTCTCGCCCCTCTTCTTATATAAATCGTCACCATTCCCGACTCTTTCGATCAGTCACCCACAGTCCACAAGTTCTTATTCTGCTATAATTCCACACGCGAGCTGTTCTTTTCGTGACTTCCGTACAACCGAGCTATCCTTTTCGTGATATCTTCACACGCGAGCTATCATGGCCTTTGCTGGATCATCCGTGGGCAGAACAAAGGGCTACCTGGATTTCCTCGGAAAGGAACAGGACTACCACACAATGGTGTTGTACCGCTCCTATGACGGACTCGCTTCCAGCAATTTCAGTTCGTTCCCGCAGGAAGTATCTTTCGAAGATATCAGAGGAAAGGAGACCGAATTCTCGATACAGGAACAAGGATTCTGTCTATACTCTCTCAGCACCAAAATGTCGTATATAGATTTCGACGATGACTTTGAGATCCGCGCAACACTCTACCCTGAAGTTAAACGGATATTGCAGAGGCTTACAGGAGCATCGATCGTCAAGATATATTTCCACTGGGTAACTTGGCGTTCATTTCCGATCCAAGAAAAGCTATCATATGTCTGACATCTCCAAGGTGCGCGGAAAACATCCATCAGGTAGTGGACCGGTTGGGTACGCCCACATCGGTAAGGATATCTACCTCATCAGTATTTCGCGTGCTGACCTCTGCCTCAGACACGACGGGGCCCTCGGGAGCATATATGTTCGAGACTTACCGTGCGAACTCCGGTGTAGACATTGCGCCATCGCGGAAATATGAATTTTATACGTATGCGATACATATACTTATCATTCTTGGAACACCTGGCTGATGATAATCTGTAGCTTTTGGGTGCCGTTGCTTCCGGTACAAGACTACCCATTAGCCCTTTGCGATCAGCGCACGGTGAAGCCAGAGCATCTACTTCCTGTGACGCATTACGATTCTAGCGCGACCTCCCAGAACTGCTTTCTACAGCATGACCCTGAGCAGAGATGGTACTTTATAAACAACCAACAGCCGTCCGAGGCTTGGATTTTCTATCAGGGAGGTAACAGGGTTGAGAACAAGCCTGGTATGTCAGCTATAGTGTTTCGATTACTTCTTCACTGGCTGTCACTAATTTAGTCATGCTTTTATCAAAGGCGTGCCGCACGGCTCGTTTAGGTCGTGGGATATGGGCTTTGATCGACGGCAGAGTATTGAAATTAAAACCATGGTCATATTTTGAGAAGTCCGATACTATCATCAAACCAATATGAAAGCGAGGGAAATTGGCACTTGGGATAATGGAGGAGTTTATTGGACATTATGTTTCTTGTCTACACACGGTGCAACTGAAAAGAATGATTTTACTATTGATGGACTAAACGAAGGATAAATGAGGTAGAATGCAAATACCATTTTCAATCATCAATGCGATCGGATCTTCACAAACGGTTAGATCCCATTTTCAAGGAGGGACAATCCTTGTTCCAAGTAGCTAGAGAAAGCCGGACCGCGACTGATTTCAATGGCGATTCCGCGGGTGGCCGACACGCGTAGCACTGGAACATATCCTCTTCAAAAAGGAGCAACGAGTTCAAAGTATGGAAAACACGATAGGATTGATTCCAATGTCTGCATTGGCATTCAGCTCCTCCTCTGATGAGAGTTTGGCCATAAGTTCGCGACCCGAGGGCGTCAGTGTTATTCCACATCCTCGTTCTATCAACGTATATATCTCCTCATGGAACTCTCGCTTCTGGCGCTGTAGCTCTTCATCTTCATCTTCACCAGTCTCCTTGGGATTCAGATGGCCAAAGCAATCCTCGTCCGGTATCACGCAACAACTTTCAGCATGCATGTTTTCCCCATACACCCTATTGTGCTCTCGTTTCTGGAGCCGCAGCCCTTCGGCTTCGCTTGTATCTGGTTCGGGGGTATTCGACTGGTCTTCCGATGGCTGGGGCAGCTGATCGTCGGGCTTGGTTGCTTCCTTTGCTGGGGTTGTCGTTTCGTCTGCGTCTTCGTCCGCTTCTTTGTCCGTCTTGTTGTCATCGTTGGGGCTTGGAGACGGGTCGTTGTTGGACCCAGTTGCTTCCTTTGCTTCGGTCCTCGGCTTGTCTCCTTCTTTGTCCGTTTGGTTGTCGTTGTCGGGGTTTGGAGACGAGTTGGTGGGAGAAACGTCAAGAGGAGGAGAGGAACCTAACTGATGTGCCTGCTTCTCAGCTTCAGTGGAACCGTTTGCTGTAGTATGCAGACTGTCTTTCATAAGCTGGCATAGCTTCTCTTTAACTTCCCTTGGGTCGTTGGTCGATTGCTCATGCTGATGCTCATGGTTCTTGATGAAGTCCATTGTTTTTGCTGGGAGGGAGGGAGGCTGTTCTTGGTGAGATGGGAGGCAGATCTGTGAGATGGTCTCTTTGTAGGGAGATGAGAAACTGAAAGTAGAACCAGGTATGTTTGAGATACCGCTAATTCTGTATCCCCAACTCAATGTCAAGATGATGAGGGGGTATTTATATCTGATGAACGACTTCATCTGCTCCTGTTCAACCGGACTGTATCCGAGCGCGCAAAGGCATCTTTCTTGTTATTGGCCATATGGACGATATCACAAGCACTTCGAATAGCATAACTCTTCTACTAGAGAGTGATACTATGGGAAATACCAACGCAGAGGTGAATCTGACTGTCAAAATGAGAGTGTTTGTGTTGGTTGACCAGGGAAGAGCCCAGCAAAATACTTCGGTCGGGATTGGAACAACAGCAGCAGCAGCAATAATGTTGAGAATACGGTATATACAGTTGGGTTGCACCTGAAGCAAACGAAAATCATAACATAGTCTAGATCTGAATCTTATGCTACTGCCAGTCTCTCAGCGGAAAATTGGTATACTCCGTGCGACTGTAGTCGTTTGCTCCCGCGAGTCGTGTTTGGAACGGTGCTCAAAGCCATTGCAGAATTAGTTGGACTCGTGGGCACATCTATCCCAGAGATAGAACTTGACGGCCAATTTAATGCGACCGTCACAGTAAGGCATTCTTCCTTCTTTCTATGGCTATAAAGATATAACTATGGATGCTCTGGACTGTCTGGTTCTAGGTTATCTCCATAAACACTTCTCTTGACCGATTCAGAAGCCATCGAAACACCCATACAAAATTAGATGCAGTTGTGTTGCACCCGGAGCAAACGAAGCATGAGACATGCTTATCATGTGATCGTCAGACTGGTCTTGCGAGAGATTGGTATTCTTCATGTTCATTCAGCCATTTACTAGTGTCTACGCGCAGCAACTCGCGTTTGGCATGGCATCCTATCTCGTCAATTACAGTGAGCGCAGCTGAGTCTGTTGCTGCTCGTCTCCTATGCTATCACTGGCTAATTAGCTTCTTCCTTCTATGCCCCGCGCTCTATTGACCTGACTTCCTTCCTGACTTGTTTGCATCGCTCGCCACTAGTTTGGCACATCTTTAATCACGGACAACGCTTATCCCACATCATAGAGCTGAGCCAGCGAACAGGACAAGGCAACAGACACTTCCAACGTCGAGAAAGCTTCCAACAAGACGAAGCACTTCAAACGCGGTCAGACGTCGACGCAAATAACAGCACAGTGCATAGCGACACCGTTACTTCAAGATCCAAGGAACCAAGCAGCGCCGTAATCGGGCGCATGTCCACTTAAAGTACCTGGTATCGTCGCGAAGAAACAAGTGCGGAGCTTTTTATAGAAGTAGACCATCCTACACTTGGGGATTTGAGAGCACTGATGCATACATTCGGCAATATCGAGTAAGGGAGAATCGCTGCCGAGGTCATTGTTGGCACCGGTTCTATAAACGGGTATCTAAGAAAGGTTAGTGGACATTGTGGCAGGAGTGGAAAATGCTTAAAAAGTATATAGGGAATATTCATACATCGATCACAGTGTAGATCCCATCTTTTGTTCAGTTCTCGTAGCTAACGACGATTTTAGCATTACGAGGACCTGATGGAGGGGAAGATTGTCAGCATACCAAGGTATCTCTTCCTGTCTTGGATGTTTCAGATGAGGGTAGTCACTCACAAGCAGCATCTTTTGGACCAGTGTCCTGAACCACAATCACAATCACCGTCTTCCCCTCCCTCGTTGTCGCCTCCATTCCCTTCTTCACCACCATGGGAGGAGACCTAACAGACCTCCAATTCCCCTTTCAATTTCTCACATCTTCCTCTGCAAATCACCAACCTTATCCGCCGACTCCCCCACCAACTCGAGCTCCTCCTTACAATTAACGGGATCCAAGGGTGAAACCCTGCGATACGACATCCACAATGATATGTGACAAATAGTCTGTCCTCTACTTAGCCATCTTGTTCATTCTTGGAGGGACTGTCATGATGTACTCGGACTGTTTCGGCGGAAATGAAACTGGCGAGGAGGGCGAGGAGGGCGAGGAGGTTTGTGCCGAACTTGTATATCAATCCATGTCTGGTTTATCTGTCTTATATATTTACTCGTCGGTAAATAGAAACATCCAATTCAATTCACGACAATCACATCATCATCAATCATAAGCCATGTATATCCAACTCATCAACAAAACCAATATCTCTAAATACGGCATATATGGTATGCCTACAACCCAACCCAATACCTCGTCCTCTCAACCCCAAACTCCCCCGACAACTCTTCCTCACCAGTTCCTGTGACAGACACCCCATATGTGCCCTTCTCCGACGCCCATTTACCGCGCTGCTCGTCCCACCAGCTCGTCGCCAGTTTCTTCTCCACCACAATCTCCACCTGTTTCTCCTCCCCAGGCTGGAGGAACACCTTTGTGAACCCCTTCAGTTCGCGGACGGGGCGGTTCACCTCCGTTTTCGGGGGAAGGACCCACAGCTGTACGATCTCTGCGCCGGCTACGGTACCTGTGTTCTTTACTTGGACTGTGGCAGTGATGGGTTCGCCGTCGGTGAGGGTGCTCTTCTCCGGGGAGGTAGTAATCTTCAGATCACTCCGGGAGAAAGTGGTGTAGGATAAACCGTGACCGAAAGGGTAGAGGGGCTTCACGTTCGTCTTTTCGTAGTACCTGTATCCGACGTAGACATCTTCACCGTAGAGGACACGGCCCCGCTCGGAGCGGAAGTTAAGATAACTAGGGTTATCCTGTAAGCGGACGGGGAAAGTCACGGGGAGTTTAGCGGACGGGTTGACGTCTCCAAAGAGGACGTCTGCGATGCCGTTACCGCATTCGTTGCCGCCGAACCAGGCGTGGACGAGGGCTTTGGCTTTGTGGACCCATGGCATGGTGACAGGGGTACCGGACTGGAGACACACGACTGTGTTATCCGGATTAGCGTCGAGGACACGGGAAATCATCTCGTCAGTCCCAGGAGGCAGATCCATGTGTTCGCGGTCGTTGCCTTCGGTTTCCCATTCACTGGTGAGGCCGGCAAAGATGATTACTTGGGAGGCTTGGCTGGCTTGGGAGACGGCGTTGGAGATCAGCTCTTCTTGGCTGACTTGGCGGGCAGCGCCGAAGCGGAATCCGCCGGGCCCGAAGACGACGATGCCTCGGGTGTCGAGGTCGGAGGTGGGGGCGCTGCCGAATTCGAGGACTACTTTGTAGGTTTGGCCTGCGTTGAGGTGTTTGGAGCCGCGCTCTTCGACGGTGGCGTTGCCGAAGAAGGCGGTGCCCTGGCGTTGGTTCTTTGTGTTGTCGACGACGGTTTCGTTGTCGATGAGGAGACGGCCCGTGCCGACTACGGTGACGCCGAAGTCGTAGACGCCGGATTCGGTGGGGGTGAAGTAGCCTTCCATGTCGACGAAGAAGGTGAAAGAGTGGATCTTGGGGTTGATGTAGTCCATGAGGAAGCCGCTGGAGCGGAGAAGATGCAGTTCGTCGACAAGGGTGCGGTCCTTGTGGGAGGGTGGTTCGTTGTAGACGCGGAACGTGAATCCGGGTTTGCCATCCTGAGTTTTGAGCAGGGGACCGAGGAGAGGGAGTTCTTTGTGGGAGTAGACGCCTTGGGAGAATTGAACTTCGGAGGTGGCTTTGGCGGTGACGCCTTCAAAGGGCGAGACGGTGTAGTAGGGGTCTAGGGAGGCAGAGCCGCCGCCACAGTAGGCGGCGATTTGAGCGTTGGGTCCGATGACAAGGATGGGTTTGTCTTTGCGGAGGGGAAGAATATTATCTTCGTTCTTCATGAGCACGACGGACTCGGCGGCGGCGCGGCGGAGAAGATCCCGGTCTTGGGGCCGGTTGAGGGCTTTTTCCGGGGCGTGCTCGGGGATGCCTAGAGGCTCGACCCAGTTGACGAGGTTGAGGATATTGCGGACGCGGTCGTCCAAAACGAACTCGGCTACCTTATTGGAGGACACAGCGTGAGCCAGGGCAGAGCCACGCCAGCGTGTCTTGCCCGGCATTTCGAGGTCCAGACCAGCATTGATGGCGTCGGAAGTGGTGTAGGTTCCGAACCTAGGATATTCTGTCAATACATGTGTAGCACCATTTTACGGTACAGATCTTACCAATCACTCATAACCAGACCATCCCAATTCCACTCCTTGCGGAGGATATCAGTGATAAGCTCCTTATTCTCACTGACATGCGTGCCATTGACCTTATTATAGGCCGTCATAACACAAGCAGTAGGACATATCCTCATCGCCAACTGAAAAGGCAACAGGTATATCTCGCGCAGGGCACGCATGGTGACGATGCTGCTCACCGCCAAACGCTCATGCTCCTGATCATTGCACACAAAGTGCTTAAGCGTGGCAGCGACGCCCTTCTCCTGCAACCCCTTGCAGTAATTCCCGGCCAGAATTCCGGAAAGCACGCCATCCTCTGCGAAAGACTCGAAGCCTCGACCGCCGAGCGGAGAGCGCTGGATGTTGATGGTGGGACCCAGAACGATATGCGAGCCCTTAGCGATGGACTCGTCACCCATGAGCTGGCCCACCTCGTGCAGCAAATGGGCGTCCCAGGTTGCTCCGAGGGCGGTGGCACAGGGAAAACAGGCGGCCGGGATTCCGTTGAAGAAGCGGGTGCCTCGCACGCCATTGGGACCATCGGACATGCGCAGAGCGGGGATGTTGAGTCGGGGGATTGAGGCAGTGTGCCAAAAGTCCACGCCTGTTCAATAGTTAGTTATGCTTTTTGTTTTTGGTAATTGGTGTTGGGCGTTACTTGCCAGCCGTGAGAGCTACCTTTTCGCCCAGCGTGAGCTCTTCAATGGTCTTTTCCACGTCCAGACGTGCCATGGTGACGGTGACGGGAGGGGGGACGATTTATTGCAAACTTAAAATACAATGGAGTGGCATTCGAGTCAATGCAGGCTACGATGATGAGTAGCAGGACTTAAGAGACAATTGCTGGTTAAGGAACGGGGAGGGAGGGAAGTATAAATTGATCACGGACCAAACGGACTGACTCGAGTCGAGGACTACTGAAACCAATGGTTGGAGCGGGGGCAGATGGAGGAGTTCATATATCCGGAACCCACGGTGCCTGGCACCCCGCCTGAATCATCCGTGCATAAGGTGGCTACCGAGTGGGATGGAATGCATCATGGATCAACATCATGAATGGGCGGATCGACGGCAGGAGCTGCCGAAGGAGCAGCCACGAAATGCCCCGAAGATTACCCGACCGGTTTGGTCGGAGTGTCGGCCCGCTTGCCCTGTCGCCAGTTGGCCTGATGGTCTTGCAGATGCACAGGGTATCCTGGCAGCCACCATCACTACTTGCAGATGCAGATGCAGATGCAGGGTCTAAGAGTTCACCACGTCGGACATTGTCCTACCCAAAAAGGTAAAACATCCCACCGGAGTCCGTTGTCCCCACGGCTACTACTCATGCAGGCAGACTACGGACCGGAACCTAACTTTCGTAACGGGCAGCCAGCTGACTGACTGCGAGTAGGTAGCTGCTATGCGTCCGGGTATCCAATCAAGAACACAAATGGGGGAAATGGAAGAGAAAAATTGTATGGTACAGGCCATGCGTGCACATAGATCAGAGAGTCCCAGGTAAACAGACGGAACGCAAAAAAAACACCGTCCAACAATGCTAGTAATAGAGTCGTGTAGTAGGTCAAAAGGAAATGGTAGATTCAATGAGAGACAAAAAGAAACAGCAACATGCAACCACGCATCATTCCGCCGGTATCAAGATCCCTAAATTCTCTTCTCCCTCACGCACCACGTCGGGGCCGTTTAGACTCGCTTCCCATCCGCATTCCTCCCCGTCCGCCGCCATCTCCATGTCCTCCTTCGTCCCCAGGTCGATTACGCTTGCGGTGAGGCCCACTAGGCGCCCCCTCGCGATGGTAGTCCCGTTCACGCGGACGATCCCGATTACGGTCACGCTCACGATCGCGCAGCTCGCGCCCACCTCCCCATCGTCGGTCATCCTCACCAGCAGCAAGCGGGGGCGGCGGAGGTGGTGGAGGACCCTGTCCGCCAAGAGAAGACGGAGGTCGGAGACGGCCTTCATGCTCCTGACTGCTTGGGGCAATGTCCGAGCCCTCCTCCCGGTCACGTCGACGCCGGTTGTCTTCACGTGCGCCAGGCCCACGTCGAGACGCCTCGCGAGACTCATACCGTTCTTCCCGAGGCCCTCCCGGGGCACCACCCGCGTCGCTTCGGCGACTCCGTTCACGCTCGTAATCCCGGTTTCGATCTCGATGCTCTTCCCGTCGACTGCTACTGCGTGAGCCCTCTTCATCGCCACCACGCCGTTCCCGATCTCGCTCCCGCTCCCGTTCACGCTCAGGGTATGTGCCCGAAGAGAACCGCTGGCTTCGCCGGCTTTCCGCGCTGGACTCCTCCGCAGGCTCTCCTCGGCTGCCTCCTGGTCGGCTACGTGGATGACCGTCCTCTTCCCCGTAGGGAGCGCCAGAAGACCGGCCGGCCATGAGATCAGGGCGACCTTGAGACGCCGGGCCACCGCGACCACCCTCCTCCTGCGCAACGGGCGTCGGAGGCCGAGCCGATTGCGGTGATGGGGCATTCATGGCGCCCGATTGCCGATTGGCACCCCGTCCTCGAATCGTAGGACCAGGGCCACGGTCCGGCAGCCCACCGGATTGCTGGAGCATGTTGTTGATACCAGCAAAACGCTTGTCTCCCCGGCCGCGTTCACCACCAAACCCAGGACCTGAAGGCGGGCCACGTGGCATAGCTGCGGGTCCAGAGGGTGGCCCCAGTCCACTGCGTGGACCAGATGGGGGAACAATCGATGCAGGAGATGACCCATGATGCGGGCGCTGACCGCCCCCATATGTGTTTTCCTGGGGTTGCTGTTGCAGGACCTTCAGTCTATCCGGGTGGATTCCGCTAGTGTCGAGTTTCTCTGGGCCCGGTGACGAGGGCCCTGTTGGGGCAGGCTGATCCGGTGCGTTTCGTAGCCCCTGTCGACCAGGGCCAGTAGGAGGCTGGCGTTCAGTCGGAGCCATCGCACCAGCCGCAGGCTGTCCTTGGGAATGTTGTGACCCGGGGACATTGCGGCCACCACGCCCAGCATTGTTTCTTCCTCTCGGGCCAGACGGAACATCCGTAGGCGGCTCCGGTTGACGCAGCCGTCCATGATTCATGTCAATGCCGGTCACTGTATCTCGACTGTCAGCGCCATCCATGGAAGGACGCCCATATCGCTCACTTCGTGGCCCTGTGGGCATATCCTCGTTGCGCGCATGAGGGTGGGCAAAGTTCGCACCCCGGCGATCATCAGCTGGGAACCGTTCTGGACGCCCCAGTGGTTCCATTCTCGGAGGAGACAATGCTCGTTGTTGCAAATTCCGTCGGTCGTCCCGATCTTGTCGTCCGGTTTCGCCACGCCGAAAGCCTTCTGGATGGTCGTCTATCATACCAGCGCGATCAGGGTGCGTAGGAGGAACAGATCGTACATTTGGTGGTCCCTCCCGAGCATCCGGCCGTAGACGGCCTGACCGATCCGGCCAGTCCGCATCACGCGCTGGGCGTCCATCCCGGTGAGGAAATCCACGGAATGGTTCGTCCATAGGTTGCCTTGGGTAATCCCTGTCACCACGGGGGTAGGGCCTCCCATCACCCATGGCCGGATCGAATGGCCGAGAATAGTCGTGGTCTCCACCGAAGCGACCACCACGAGGATAGTCCTGATGTCTGTCACGGCGATCCTCTAAGAGATCAGGCCGAGGAGGTAACTTGTCTTCACGGTTGAATCGGTGTGGGCCCTGCGCTTGTGCTCGGGCGTTCTGTGCACCGGATGGTGCTCGCTCCGGTTCAGGGCGCTTCGGTACATTTGCCGGTCTACCAGAGTCTGAAATTTTTGATGCAGCCTGCGATGCAGCGGGCGATGCTGGCGCCTGGGGTCGAGCAGGCAAGTCTGCCTCTAGATGAGCTCCACGGGCAGAAGCGACATCCTTCTCGTTTGAATTTTGCTCGCGATTAGCGGATGCTTGTATTTCGGTACCTTGAGCCGAAGTTGCAGGCGAATCACGTTGAGACGTCGACGAAACCTTTGTTTCAGCCGGCTTTTGAGCTGTTCGATCAGCCAGCGGGACATCAGCCATCTTTGCATCCTCTATCTCTCCATCTTCAACCTCAGCCTTCGTGGCGCCCGACTCGGGCTTCGCCTCGCCTTGCGACCTGTAGTTGTGTAAAATATCAGTATTCATGATCAACACAGTACAATGATCTAGGTTCTATCTGAGGACTTACCCGTTGGTGGATGTAGGCTTGAACTCGACAGCAGTAGCATTCAAGGGGGTGGGTGTAGTAGACGAGGGACGTGGTGTGGTTGGTTTCGCTGCTGCACCTGGTCTGCCAGGCACTGGCGGGCTGGCACTCATAAACGCTTGAGGGAGCAACCATTTCTTTTCACGCCGGTTAAGATCGCCGATTAGAGAAGCGGCCGGGATCTTGACATCATCTCGTTCGTCGTTCTGACTCAAGCTATTCATGCTAGTCAACATGTCCCGGCCTATCCAGTTCACTGCAGGGAAATTCTGCACAACAGCCTTCAACACACTGATAGCGTTACGAATGTGCATGTATTCGCCACCGTTCAAGCACGTCTTCAGAGCGGAGGAGAATAGGCGGTGCCACTTGTACAGAAGCCGACGGAAATCTTCGTACTCCAGATAAATGGCTGGCTTCCCATCCGAGTCAACATTCTTGGCGAACCCAGGAAGGTCTTTCTTGGTACCAAACGCTTCCTTCTCGTAAACAGCCTTGTCGGCGTGCCAACGACCGAGGTCGCGTAAGACCTCATTCAAAAATCGACCCAAGTTATCGGCCTCTCTTGATGTGCACTGGAATATCAACGCGGTAAGTCTTTGCTCCCTGAATAGCTGATCCAGGAGGCCGACGGTTCGGAAATTCGGCGTTCCAGTTGTGTGCAAGAATTTGAGCATCTTGAAGCAGTAGAATGCATCGATAGGAGACAACAAGAGACGCGGTAGGAAACATTGCTCCAGAAGGGCAACATTCAACGAATCGTGCTTCCCACGCATACCTGCAAACCAGCGATCTTTCTCCTTCTGTAGTTTGGTCCTTGTTTGGCCGTAGGCCTTCAAGTGGGCCTTGTTCTCTTCCAATATCCGGTCTTGGAGTTGCGTGATTTGCTTTTTCTCTCGCTCTTTTCTTTGCGTTCCTGCCATGCTGATGTCGGACCGATCGTTGCTGATGGCCATAACCTTCCTCTTTTGCCGATCAATTTCGTCTTCATACGATTTCTGAGGTATATGCACGTCGTACAAAGACAGCTGCCAGAATGTCACGTAGAACTGTAAGCCAACAACGCCCCACGTTTCGGGACTCAGGACAGCCTTGACTTGGTCTTGGAGATCTTGCATGACGGGATTCAGAGCAGGCACCTCGGCAGTGACAGAACCAGCCGGTACTGTAGCAGCGTTGCTGTCGGTGTTGTTCGCGGTCTCTGCCTTTTCGGTATCGACATCCATGGCATTCTCCGACGGCTGTTCCCCTTCAGTCACGTTTGCCTCCCCATCTTCCGTCGTTTCCATCTCGTCAGCCTCGGGCTTGGATGGGGATGTCTCTTCGCTCTCGCGACTGGATACCAATGCCGCCGGAGTCTTTGCGGACTCTTCATCCTGCATTGTCTTTTCTATATCCGCAACCTTCTTTGCAACACTCGGACGCCGAATCCAAAACGCCACTTCGGGCTGGATGCCGAAATCGCTAATGAGAGAAGCCAAATCCGGGACGAATGAATCGAATTCCTCGACCGACAGGTTGCTGCGAAGCAGATCCAGGTACTGAACCAGAATACGGTGAATCTCATCAAAAATGTTTCCTAGGAGCTTGAGCTCGGAAGCGCCTTCCGTTTCTCTGAAAACGCAAATCAATCGTTCTTGAGCAATGGCAATGAGCAATTGTCCGGCAAGCTTTGAAACAGTGAGAGACTTCATAAGTCTTCTGGAGGTAGTTTTTGACTCGTGTCGCTTATCTAGCAACTGCAAGATCGTCTGAGATTGTAGGATTTCGCCACCCGCCATGGCCTGAATTTGTGCATCGTTGAAATTGTTGTCGGTGATGATTCCCGCCATAGAACTGATTATCTGCTCGAGGATGATCAAATCTGTCGAATTGTTCTGGCGAAGCTGCTCCACAACGTATTGTAAGACCGGAGTGGGATCCATCACCGAATACCTCTTGAAAGTCCGTCCTGCAAATGTCGCCAAGGCGTTCAACCAACGACTAGTCAACAAGCCACCTTCTTGAACGCGGCTTCGTCCCTTCTGGCCGAGCGAGCTAATCATGACCCATGTCAGGATATCATACCCAAGATATGTGAAGTAGCGCGCACACTCCACAACGACTTCGATAAGATTCTCATAAGACTCAATCTGGTTGATGGCCACACTGATGACGATGCCCGGATTGGCATAGGCGATCTTGGCCAAGGCACGAGCCATAGGTCGAATATTCGTTTTGCTGAGCCTCTTAAGAACATCCTTCGTTTCTGCTTTCGCCTGATCAAACGCCGACTTGATGTCAGGAAGTCTGGAAGTTTGGCCAGAAGTCCACTCGGCATACATATTGTACCGTACCTCCCTAGGGAAAAAACTGATAAGGTCAAAGATCTCATTTACCACACCGGGATTTGCCTTGGTGAGACTGATCGACGGGACCAGGAGTCTTTTGCAAAGATCCTGCCAACGAGCTCGGTTCTCTGGCGAATGAT